>NC_064809.1:100532888-100614525 GCF_023721935.1 Panthera uncia | reverse complement strand
TATAATCATTATATATATATATGTATATATATATACATATATATATATAATGATTATACACATTGATACATTGTGTATATCATTGACACAATAATAATAATGTGTATTATATACACATATATATGTATATATCAGCCATGTAAATAAGTATAACAAAAATAAACCAAAGCCATAAAACCAGTAAATGGTGAAATCAGGAGTACTCCGCTTAATATAAAAAGAGGGAGCCTATGTACTCAATTATATAAATTCAATTTCTACTCATTTAGGTTCTTTTAAACTAATCCTTTATTTGACTGATTCATTTATACATGCAATATGATGACTACAGTAGTATTAGCTAGTGCCTTTATCATGTCACATACCTATAATTTTTTTGTGTGTTGAGAATAGATAAGAACTAGTGTCTTAGCAACTTTGAAGTTTAGACTACAGTATTGTTAATGATAATCACTGCATTGGCATTAGATCTCCAGAACTTATTTATCTACTAGTTGCAAGTTTTGACGTTTAAACATCTCCCCAATTCCCCCACCCCATGTTGTAAATGGTAGAATTTTCTTCCTCCTCATGGCTGAATAATATTACACATATCTACACCACTGGTTCTGATTTAAAGTGATTCCTTTGAAAACTGTTACAGAAAGAGGGCTAACTCACACTTAAATGGGACCTGTAGTCATTACCCTGGTGACCAAAATAGGCAAATGAAGCAAGCAATGTCTTACAGGATGGCATCATCATCATCATTTAACTTAGGACTCTTTTTTTTTTTTTTTAAAGACAGGCTTTATTTTTTTTAATGTTTACTTATTTTAGAGAGAGAGACGGAGAGAGAGAGAACGAGCAGGAGAGTGGAAGAGAGAGAGAGAGGGAAATACGGAATCGGAAGCAAGATCCAGGCTCTGAGCTGTCGGCACAGAGCCTGACGTGGGGCTCAAACCCACGAACTGTGAGATCATGACCTGAGCCAAAGTCGGTCTCTCAACCAACTGCGCCACCCAGGTGCCCCTAACTTAGGACTCTTTGACTAAGGGTAACAAGAACTCAGTTCAAAACTCAGGGTCAGCAACCAAGGGCACCAGGGCCTCAATGTCCCTCTTTCTCTCTCCCTTTGGTATATCCACCTCTCTCTGACCATGACCATCATTCTCACAATCAAATTTTCGCCACAAAGCTGAAACAATGTTTATCACCTCAAGGTTCACATCTTATTATCTTCATCACAAAAAAAGAGAAAAAAATTCCCCAATTCGAGTTCAAAAGATACTTAGGAAGGGTGCCTGCATGGCGCCCTTGGTTCAGCATCCATCTTTGGCTCAGGTCATGATCTCAGGGTTCATGAGTTTAAGAACCGCAGAGCCCACTTCTCTCTCTCTCTCTCTCTCTCTCTCTCTCTCTCTCTCTTTGCCCCTCCACGGCTCACACTCTCTCTTGTAAAAATAAATAAATAAATAAATAAATAAATAAATAAATAAATAAAAAGATACTGAGGAAAGTATTCCATCTAGCCTGGCTAGAGCCATTCCCTAATTATGACCAATCCTTGTGAGCAATAGGGTGATAGGCTAGAATAACCCAGGTCACTTACCCATCTCTGGATGAGGGCAGGGTTGGGAGTATATAAAGAGCAAGTCAGGAAAAACATGATAGATAGTCCCTTCCACAACCATGTGATTGGAGCTGAAGAGCTACTCTCCAAAAGAAGTAGGCAGAGAAGGTGGACAGTGATCTCAGGCAACCAGGAGTAATAGATCCTCACAATATCTGAACAGGCACTTTCTATTTGGCTTTGGCATCCTTCAATTTGAAATGCATTTTGAAATTCAGTACATAATTCAATTCAGTACAGAGCTGGGTTTCATTGCTTTATGCATGGATATCTTGATTTCTCTAATGAGACAATAATCTCATTGGAGAAGGAGACTGAGCCCATACTGGGTATTTTCATACACTTAGTAAATTCTTGTTGAAACAATGTCCAGCCAACCTTTGGTGTCACACTATAAATAGGAAAATCTTTCTTTGGTTGATGGCAGCGGTACTTTAAGAAAGACTGATTGTTTGAAATTCTTCCTCTTTGACTGACAGCTGGCATGAAGTTTTGCTCCCAAAGAAAGAGATGGTCCCTACATCATTTTTTTTATTTTCTTAATGTTTATTCATTTTTGAGAGACAGAGAGAGACAGAGCATGAGCAGGGAAGGGGCAGAGAAAGGGGGACACAGAATCCGAAGCAGGCTCCAGGCTCTGAGCTGTCAGCACAGAGCCCCATGTGGGGCTGGAAATCACCAACTGTGAGATCATGACCTGAGCCGAAGTCGGACGCTCAACCGACTGACCCACCCAGGGGCCCCAGTCCCCACATCATTTTGTCTTCATAGCACTAACAGCTCACTGCCACTAACAGCTCAGTGTAGCTGAATCAAATGCCCATTAATTTGACTGTCATGGTAATTAACACGTTCCAGTGTTTTGATGTTTATAATACTCTTACCACGCCTAGTTTTTAAACTTAAAATAGTATCCACTATTTTTTAAGCATTTGGTTTGGTGTTTTTATATATCTTAGCTGATTTGACAAAGAGCATTTACACACACACGGAGACACCCACCCCCACCCCCCCCCACACACAGTTAAGATGATGAAGAAGCTGAGGTCTAGAGAGATTAAGAGATGGAACCAAATGCATGATCCTTGTGTGTTATGTAGCCAGATTTCCCATCCAAGTCTGTCTGACTTCCAAGCCTGCCTTGTGGCACTATTTAGCTAGAAAATCACATCCTACTTGCATCCCTACCTATTACACAGTTAATGGTTCCTTTGAGAGACATCAGTATACATTCAGTCCAAGCAAAAATGTTCACCTCCTAACATAGTGACACTTTCCTCTCCACACATCCTGCATGGAATTTCCAAACATTCATAATCATTTCATGTGAAGCTACTTGTTTAGAGAAGTCCTCATCTTGAACACTTTTGGCTGTCAAGAACAGGGACAAATGTGTGTTCTCATGGTGCGGAGATGATTTTCTAAAATTATCTTCAGAAACAAAATAATCACAAAGCTTTTGGATGGTGAGGGGACAACTTTTTTTTTTTTATTTTGTTTGTTTTCTCTTACCAAAGATATTTTCCTCACATATTCTAAAAACCTCATTTGGGGCAAAAATCAAACAAAGCCAGCTTCAGTCAGGAACAAAAAAAAAAAAAAAAGAAGGTGTGAGCAATAGTCCACTGCTAGCCAATGACCTTAGCACCTCACTTATGTGTCAACACCTCTCCTTCTGGTAGCCATGTTGGTACAGTCACCAAGAAAGGAAAAAAAAAAAAAACAAAAAAAAACAAAACTCCTAACTGAGGCATGTGAGCCCAGCAGTGACTGAAGAGAACAGCACAACAGAGTCAGTAAGCGACATAACTGTGGGTAACAAGCGGTCGTGTGGTCTAACACAAAACTTTATATTTCACTACAATAGCTACAGAATTATGTGGGGTAAAACACATTTGTTACCAAAAGGGAAAATGTTTCTCCTTTCTTAATTATGGAATAAACTGAGCAAACATAATCTGAATCCAACAAGATTATATCACAGAAAGAAGGAATTCCCTGAATTTTTCTCTGAGACTAAAAGAACCCAAGGAGTTTGAACAATGCATTTTTTGGTTGTTGAGGCTTTTTGCTGTTGTTTTTTTTTTTCCTTTCTTCTCTTTTCTGAAAGAATTTAGAATGTATCAGTTGATGTCACTGACATATCTTGATGAGGGAGAGGAGATAGAAACAAAAGACAAGGAGGGGCGCCTGGGTGGCTCAGTTGGTTAAGTGGCCGACTTCAGCACAGGTCATAATCTCACAGTTTGTGGGTTCAAGCCCCACATCAGGCTCTGTGCTGACAGCTCAGAGCCTGGAGCCTGCTTCAGATTCTGTGTCTCCCTCTCTCTCTGCCCCTTCTCCACTCCTGCTCTGTCTTTATCTCTCAAAATGAAATAAACATTAAAAACAAATTTAAAAAAAGAGAAACAAAAGACAAGGAAATAAATTTAAATTGGTCTTCTCTTGCCTTTACCAGCTGGCTAGAATTCTCTTCCTCATAAATTAGAGACAATTCACAACCTGACTATAACGGAAGGAAAGCCCAGCGGTAGCTTAAAGCAATGTAATATATGTGTGCTGATTTTGATATTGAATCCTTATATATATTCATCTGAATATTCAAGTCCATAGACTGATACATTGTCTGTATGCTGTGTATAAACATATAATTCTAATAACTTTAATAACAACTTTATGTTTTTTGAAAGAATATCATGTATTTGTTTTATATATAGTTTTATATTTGGGATGTATGCATGTGTTTGTAAGCCATTCTTTAAAAGAAATTAAACACATTTTCATGTGTCCACACAATAACATGTTAGAAAATACAATGAAAGAAAATTGCATTTATAATAGCAACAGTAAAAGAAAATTCCGAGGAATAAAAATAAAGTTCACAAGATCCATATGAAGAGAATTTTTTAAACACTGAGGAAGAGATCTACAGAGAACCTGGACAGTTGGAAAGGCATAGCATATTCTTGGATAGGAGCACACAGTGTAATCAGAATACCAATTTTCTCCACTATAATTTAAAAGTTAACATAATCTCATTAAAATAACTGTAGGATTTTTACAACCAGACAAGCTAATTCTAAAGTTAATATATAAAATAAACATGAAAGAATAATTCTGGGGAGAAAAAAGTCTACAGTGAGGAAATAACCTTATTAGATATTTAAAACATATTATAAAGCTATAGTAATTAAAACAATCTGTACCTGCATATGAGTAGAGGGAGGAATCAACGGACCCCTACCAAAAGCCCAAATACGTACCAGAATTTGTATATAATGAAGGTGGCATTACTAATGGTGGCAAAAGGTGGATTAATTACTGGTTTTGGAAAACTGGGTAGTCATCTGGAAAACAAGTTAATCCTATCTGTAGCACCAGAACACAAAATTAATTTCAGATGGATCAGAAGAAATTATGGCACATTTTTTTTTAAAAAATACAATCTTCGTGTGTGAGAGTGTGACTCAAAACCTAAAAGTATAATTGAACAAATAAATACAACTCTAAGAAAATAAAAATTTCTGTATAGAAAAAACTATTAAAAGCAACACAAAAAGACCAATGATAGACTCGGAAAATACATTTCAACAAGTATCACAAAGGGCTATATTAGGGCTCACACAAATCAAATAGCAAAGCCATCCACACAAAAGGGGGAAAAAAAAAGGAAAGAACAAGAATAGACAAGGAAACAAAAATGAGAGAAAGACAAATACACTTCACATTGAAATATCACTTTTTACCTATCAGATAGGTGAAGACCCAAGATATTTATTGTGCCCTCTGCTGGCAAGTGCACTGGGCTCACACACTTCCATGCATGTTGAGTATCAGTAAAACCTCTTTGAAGTATAACATAACAAAGTCCATCAAAGCTATAAGTATGCATGCTTTTTAGCCTAGCAGAGATTGTCCTGCAGATTTACTCATGGGTATGTGTGGAATATGAAGGCAGAAGATTACATATGGCCATTTTTTAATAGCAAACTATTAGAAACAGCTTAATATCCTGCAATATGCACGGGCAAAATCAAAGGTGGTACACATGTCTTACTCTACTAACATCATACAACTTGAAACAATAAAGAAACAAGAAAAACATAGGCGCAGTATATTTATGGTGATTCAAAATCCCAGTTTCCAGAGCAGTCTGTATTCATACTTTTTGCCCTGGTAGTCCAACCAATTAGTGCTGCCTTTTCCTCGAAAAAGTATCCCTGTCTGTGTAATAAATAATTCGGTCACCCTAAGTGTAATTCTTGGGAGTGAGGAAAAGGAGTAGGGGTGAGGTGCGGAACAGAATATGAAGTTGAAGGGGGGCCCAGGTGGCTCAGTCAGTTGGGCGTTAGGTCATGATCTCATAGTTCATGGGTTCTGTGCTGACAGCGCAGAGCCTGGAGCCTGCTTCATGGATTCTGTGTCTCCCTCTCTCTGCCCCTCCCCACCCCCTCTCTCAAATAAACATTTAAAAAAAAAAAAAAAAGAATATAAAAAAAAAAAAGAATATGAAATTGGATGAAGAGGAAAAGAAGGCAAAGACAGCTTGATGTTTCCCAGGCAGGCTGGTACTCCTCAGTTCTCCTTCTCTTGACACTTTTGAGGCCATCAGTCTCTGGAGCCAGATAGCCTGTGTTCAAATTCTGGCTGCACTACTTACAAACTTTATGACCTTGACAAATTCCTTAATCCCTTTCTGCCTCAGTTTTATTATCTGTAAAAGAAGGATAGTAGGACCCATCTCACAGGGTTATTGGATTAAATAATTATTATTATTATAATTATATATGTATATATATGTATATATGTATATATATGCTTTGTAGCTTTTTTGAGTGATACACACACACACACACACACATATATATATATATGAATATGTGAACATTACCATGACTCATAGTGCTTCTGTTGAGGCTACCATATCTAGATCCTGATAAATTCAATACACAGAAAGACTTAACTACTACAAGTAATCACATTTAAGATCGAAATATAAACAGGATTCACTCATTTAACAATTTTTCACCAAACGCTTATACTTAAGGCTCCGAGCTAGGCTCTAGAGGAATAAAATTATACAAAACACAGTAGAAAAATAGGATGAGTTGGCATATAGCCTACATGTATAAGATGGCACTATTTGTTTGGTTGTAAGATTTATTGATTACCTAGATTAAATGCAGCAAAATACAAATGTTCTAGTTTCCGGTAATTTGTCAATCTCTTAATTATCTGGCAATCTTAATAAAATGTCAAAACAGAATACAAACCTAGAAATATAGACGAATAGCTATTCCCAAACAATAAATAGGGATGTAAGTGTACTCGCATGGTCAAGAACCAGACCTTTGGAACCAAGACTGACTCAGGCTTAAAACTGGTTCTGCCACTTTCCATGTGCAACCTTAGGCAAGTTACTTTCTATCCATTAATTCTTCACATTTAAAAAGAGTAACTCTAGCTACCTACTTCAAGTGAAATTATGAGGATTAAATGTAGGGCATTTACCTAGTACTTAGCACATAATAAATGCTTAATAAATATTCGCTAGCATCATTATTTTTATTTCTCTGACTTTAAATACACAACAGTCAGTTGATTATCTATCCACATTACGTCTTCTCTGCCTGACTTATCTCCATTTATCTCTAAGCAAATGAGACAAAAGATAACTTGTTCTTGTTAGAATATTCAATATTTTAAATGTGTTGTCAAAAAACAGTGACTGGCTGATATTTCTCATAGCAGGAGTATAAACTAACCCCCCTCCAGGGAATCACATTTGTTTAGGTGATTTCTAGATTTCCTATTTAGGCAAGGCCTTCATCTGCAAGACCTACTTCTTCTAATCCTGCTCTGCGTGATAGAGCTATGAAGTGTCCCTCCTCCTCCCTCAGGAATCATGTCTTTTCAGGATGGGGACCCAGTTAGTGGAATTCTACTCGTAAAAGACACCTGCGATCCATTTCTTTCTTCAGCACACGTCTGTAGCACCAAAAATTACATTCTAAGCCAAAAGTTTTGCTAAATTATTCACGTTTATAGGCATTTAATTTATCATTTTAGGATACTAATATGAAAGCAACTTCAAATTATCTGGAGTTTGAGACAGAAGAAAGTAGATGAATTACGGAGATAATTACTAAAGTGCATCTGAGGAATTTTAATGTCACATGTTCCAACAGGAAAAAAGCATGTTTGAGAACTAAAAAGATTAACTGAGAACTGAACTCTGAAGCAGGTATTTTTAGGAATCTTTGGTAATGTTTTAATGTCAGTTAGCTTAAGAAACAAAGTGTTTGTTTCTTGTAGTTGCTAGGCAACATATTGGATTTGATTTGGTTTCCAGTCATTTTAAATAACAGTGCCATGATTATAATAATAATAACACAGTACCACCTTCTTCTGAATTTAATATCAAAGTACTTAAGAACAATTGGCTGTAGTGAAGTCATTATTACTTAACAGATTTTTTGTTGTTGTTTTCCATATCCTTATTCTAGAATCCTGGAATCACATACCGTACTCTTAAAAGAACATCTTATGTTCCAATTATGCATTAGACTGTATTTCTATTTTAGCCTAGAGATTCACATAAATTTCAAGATACTGAACTTTGTGACCTTTCCTGTAAATTGCTACATACTCTAATCATTATATTACTGAATCGTCAAATATTCTCTTTTTAAGAAGGCAAAGGAGCAGCATTTCAATAGTTGAAATGTTGCTATGGAAGCAGGATAAACTTCAGACATTTAAAAACAAACCCACCTATACAAAAACCTAATACTCCAACCAAACTACTAATATTAGTTTTCACTATTAATGCATCTCTGTGAGTTCTTGACATGGATGATATTTTTTGTTTTCTTATAAAGTTAATATGCACTTCAGTTATTTTTTAAAGGTTTGTTTATTTTTGATAGAGTACAAAAGGGAGAGGAGCAGAGAGAGAGGGAGACAGAGGATCCAAAGCATTCTCTGTGCTGACACCAGAGAGCCCAATGCTGGGCTCAAACTCACGAACCTGACCTGAGCTGAAGTCGGACACTCACCCAACTGAGCAACCAGGTGCTCATACTTTTCCATTCTTTTTTAAAATCAGACACTAGAAAGTAGTATGAAACGAAAAGTAACATCCCTTTTCTTACTCCTCCTCAAGTTCAATCCTACTCCCCAGGAATAATCAGTGCTAGCACTTTCTTATGACTATTTCACTTTTAAATTCTGCTTGGAGACCAGCATTTTAGATTTTGACACCCAACTCATCTATTGTTAGAGCTTGAGTGTTGTCTTCGTTAGCACCCAACCAAGAGTGGAAGGGAAGGAAAGAAGGAAGGAAGGAAGGAAGGAAGGAAGGAAGGAAGGAAGGAAAAGAAAGAATTAAAGGAAGGAAGGAAGGAAGGAAGGAAGGAAGGAAGGAAGGAAGGAAGGAAATAGCAATTTTCCAGCAAAAAACTACGTCTCTGGACCCAAACCTTTCCCTTCTGGCTCAGCTCTAGCAGCACCACTTTACCCCTACTCCATTTCTGGACAACATTCATATGGAGGCCAAGGACCCAGCTAACTTACCCTATTGGATGGGAATTTCTGGGTGTACGTTTTTAAAAGATTGTTTCTAAAGTAGCTTCCCCAGTACTTAGCTTGGTCTAAGTTTAAAGTACCAAACAATCTTTTTCCATCCCTCTCCTTTTCCTCCTGCTCTCTTTCTCCCTCTCCCTGTCCCCAGCTCTGTCATTTCTCTACTTCAATTAACTTTCTTTTGTTTGCCTTATTTATTTCATTTATACTTCGCATAGATGTCTGGAGGGCTTGAATGATCTGGACCCCTTAGAGTATAGGACATCCACTCTAGGGACATGTACAAGTTAAAGCTGCACTGAACTATTAACAGCCCTTGTCACACACACACTCATTCCATCAGAAGGCTTTTCCTCTGGGTCCTGCCATCCAGGTTCAGTTTTCTGGATAGTCTAAACAATTCTCATCCTCCAGCCCTAGGACAACCTACTGTTCTTAGACTCATTTTTGGTATCTGGAAGATTATTTTCCTTCCTGTTTAGGTCTGGGGTTTTCTGTAGTGAGAATCCAATATTCTCTCTCTCTCTCTCTCTCTCTCTCTCACACACACACACACACACACATTTAGAAACACTACCATATGCTGTTTTTCCAAACTGTTCCTCAGCAACCATACTGTGAATTGAAACCACCCTGGGTATTCAGCTTACTGCTTGTCATGAACACATTTTAAAATGCTTCTTTAGTTCATGCCTTCTTCTCTGAGAGGCCACGTCTCTGTACAGTCTTAGACATTTATATCAATAACCTCGCTCCTCCTGGGGCAACAGCTGATTGGATCACTGGCAGGCATCTGACCCTTGTGCTGGTCCACCAGAGCCCCTCACTCAAGAATTTGAACTAGGAGTTCCAGAACCTGGGAATCAACTAGAGTTAAAGAGGTACTGTAGTGTCAGGAACCAGGGTGGGCATTTGGGTGTAATTGTACTGATAAGGAAGCTGCAAGAACCACATTTCAGAGAGAAGAAGGTTAAATAATAGACACTCAGAAACAGGCAGAAACATGAGGCCATGTGAAAAGAGAAAGTGGATACAAGACCAAGAATATAAGAAAACAAATCTTTCTTAATTACTGACAACTTCCCATTTTTTCATGAAGCAAAAGGTAGATTTTCTGATCCTGGATCCTTTAAGATATCCCAGAATTCTTGTTAAAAAATTCATCTTCCTTTAAGAGAGCTTAAATGGGCCTTTATGTCTTACAACCAAAAAATATCCCTGATTATGATCTCCCTTACCTTCTTATCTTGTTCTTTTTTTTTTCCCCCTCTCATCTTCCTTGGTTTTCCCTGACCCAGACAAAGGGTAATGCCATCTGGATGTTGTCTCTTAATCTCCAAATTAGGCCCAGAAATTGCATGGCGGATAATCAATTCATGGCAGATAAACTTTCACAGCATCAGAACAGAAATGACAGGATCAATTGAACCCCACAATCTAAGCTTCCATTTTGTACACCAAATTTGAGGCACTGCAGCAGGTAATTTACAGTTTCTTTTTTTGTCCTATTTGAAATATTTAGGTTACTTTCTGTTCATTAGAAGTACCTGAGAGCTGAGCGGTAAACTAAGAAATCACTCTTACACACAAAATCAAAGATTTCAACTTTGGATGGAAGATTAGACAGGAAAAAAACTATTCAGTATGATAGAATAGCAGAAGGTCTCAGGGTTAAGAGAGGATTTTTAAAGACAAAGTATACTTCAATATCCCTGAAGGAATGTGTCGGAAGAGAGGAAGGTTGACAATATATGTCAGTATACTTAGGATTTCAATTCACCCTGAAATCAGCAGATTAAGGACACCTTATTAAATCAAGACATGTACTATATGTTATGGCCAAAAGCTAGACCAATAAAACAAAACCAGAAAGTTAAATATGTCAACTAAAGACTATCATTTCTGTTGTTGTTTTTTTTTTGCCTATAATATTATTTTTTTAGGTGCATAAGTACTACTAGTAGAATCTAAATGTGTTACATGAATATAAATAATTCATTATTTTTATTACTATGGTGGTCCAGATAAATGTTTGAACTCAATCAACATTTTTCATATACTCATAGGATATTGGCAGTATAGGAATTAGTCATCAACTCTTCTTCAGCAACCTTTCAAGGTGAGAGTTACTGGTCTCTTATAGATGATGCAATAGGATTCTGAGAACTATATAAAATAATGCTACCCAAGGACACATGACATAGTACATACAACATACTAGAGTCAATGTTGTAACCTCAGTTTATCTAGCTCCCAAATAAACTCTCTACTACACCAAGTCCATATATTTCCATATACAGGTGATCCTTGAACAAACAGGTTTGAACTGTACAGGTCCCCTTATAAGAGGATTTTTTTAAACAAATACAGCACTGTAAATGTATTTTCTATTTCTTATGGTTTTCTTAATAGCATTTTCTTTTCTCTAGCTTACTTTATTCTAAATACAGTATATAATACACATACAAAATACATGTTCATTGACTGTTTATGTTATCAGTAAGGTTTTGGTCAACAGTAAGCTATTGGCAGTTAGGTTTTGGGGGAGTTAAAGGTTACACGTGGACTTTTGACTGCATAGGGGGTCAACACCCCTAATCCCTGCACCGTTCAAGCATCAACTATATTTTGTTTTTAAATGTAATATATAGACTTAAAAGAAGCCAAATCTCCCATTGGAGTGTTCACAAAAATTGGACAATAAATGACAAAGCAAGAAGTCTTCAGGGCTACTGGGGCTGAAGAAGCAATGTTACAACACAGCAATAAGGATCATGGAATGAATGAGCTTGAGCTACAAAGGACATTAGGGTCCATGTTCATAACCAGTGAGCTACAAAACCACTTTAGTCTGTGTAAACTGTAAATCTATTCTTCAGTGTGATTCCAGTCATTCTTAATCCATTGTAGTGTCATCATAAAGTTTTGAACTTAAAAGAATGAATTCATTCTTGGTGTTGCTATAGGTCATATCTGGATACAAACCAGAGGCATAAGTCTTTGCCTTTAAAGAGTCTTTAAAATTATTCTAAGCCTGCTTCTGGTCCTTTCTCATTGCCACTGATTACTATACCTCATTTTTAATTCATGCCTGTTTAAGCCTGTCTAGGTTTGTGGGAGGAAAATGATAGATAGATAGATAGATAGATAGATAGATGATAGATAGATAATAGATACATAGATAATCTGTCTAAGTTTGGGACTATCTTCTGAGCTTTGGCAACCAACTTTTGGCTCATGGACTTGAGTTAGGAGTTCACTTTCAGTTCCATGCATTGTTCTCGTTTTGTTATAAATCACTAATTTTGTGTGTTTGGGTTGACTTGATTTTTTTTTTCCATACTTTCTGTTCTCATATGACCCACTCTCCGATTTAGGCAGCAGTTTAGGTGGTTTAGAATAATAACAGGGGCGCCTGGGTGGCCAGCTGTTTAGTATCTAACTTGGGCTCAAGTCATGAACCCACAGTTCATGAGTTTGAGTCCCACATTGGGTGAGCACAAACCCTGCTTTGGGTAAAACACAAGCCACCCCTTTGGGTAAAACACGGGCCCTGGGTGAGCCCCATTTCTCTCTCTCTTTCTCTCTCTCCTTCCCTCCCTCCCTCTCCCTCTCTTTTTGTCTCCCTTTCTCACTCTGCCCCTCACTCACTTGCGTCCTCTCTCTCTCTCTTAAAAAAAAAAAAAAAGAATAAACAACAAAAGTGTCAAATATTTTAACTTTTGAGTTTCTAGGACCTGGGCTTTATAACTTCAAAAGTAGCTAAATAAAGAGCTTAAGGCATAAATATGTGCTATTAATAGCATCCTTGTGAGATCATACTATCAACTAGAGGCAGTGTTTACGGCTCACTTTGGAAATCAGATCTGGGAAAGATAATGACTCAGAGAAAGGGAGACAAGAATATGGATTCTGGGTCTCTACAGGAGTCCCATGCCCTGACATTACCCACAGTCCAAATCCAGGATTTGTGGCAGAGGAGTGAGGGAGATGGAGAATGAGAGAGGCTTGGACTTCCCTCTCTCAGATGTTACACGGAGACTCTGAGATCCAGGGCTCAGTAAGGTGCAGGACCAGTGGGGTAATATTGACTACAGGGAATGTATAGGCAGAGAGAGACTAAGCTCATAGAGATCCCATGGCCCCAAAAGGGACAACTACCAACAAAATTTTCTCCTTTCCACTAGACCATGAGCTAGAGATAGTTTAGCAGCAACCTGCAAGGGTTGATGAACAGGACCAGAAAAATAATGTCCATCTCAGCACAGTCCTGGGTGAATTTGTCAAAACAAGCAACGAAAGATGTAAAGCCTCCATACCCCTTCATTGATCCTCTATAAACCATCCTAGACATTGGCTACAACCTTGGGGTATGGGATGGTGAAACCCTGAAATGACTGAGATGATATCTCAGCCACTGACGGTAACCAGCACTCAAAATGGATATTAGTTTCAAAAACAGGAAAATGATACAAGTTATGTTTCTTACCCACATGTGTTTGTGAGCTGTTACTCCTACCTTGCTAGCTCAGCTTTTCAATTCATGCCTTTATGAACTGTGATTACTTTAGGACCCTGTTCCACCTAACTCCTAGATTTAACAAGCATCCGTTGCTTTACCACAATTCCAGAAGAAACCAAGCAATACTTTTAGTCTTAATTCTTTGAGTCTTCCTGATAATCTGGTATCCAAAACACCCAACTATTCTTTACCAGTCTTAATACTAAGAATGTCATCTAAAGAAAAAAATAGAGGGTCACCTGGATTGCTCAGTCAGTTAAGCATCCAACTTCAGCTCAGGTCATGATCTCACGTTTGTGAGATCAAGCCCTGCCTCAGGTCATGATATCACAGTTTGTGAGTTCGAGTCCCATGTTGGGCTCTGTGCTGACAGCTCAGAGCCTGGAGCCTGCTTCGAAATCTGTGTCTCCCTCTTTCTCTGTCCCTCCCCCGCTCACACACACTCCCTCTCTCTTGCTCTCTCTCTCTCTCTCTCAAAGATAAACATTAAAAGAAAAAGAAAAAGAAAGGGAAAAAATGGAGAAAAGATGGTTTTTATTTAACTGCAAAACATCAGAAATAGTTGCATCAGAAATGGTTGCATTTTAGGGGTGCCTGGTGGCTCAGTCGGTTAAGCGTCCGACCTCAGCTCAGGTCATGATCTTGTGGTCCGTGAGTTTGAGCCCCGCGTCGGGCTCTGGGCTGATGGCTCAGAACCTGGAGCCTGCTCCCGATTCTGTGTCTCCCTCTCTCTCTGCCCCTCCCCCATTCATGCTCTGTCTCTCTCTGTCTCAAAAATAAATAAACGTTAAAAAAAAATTTTTTTTTTAAAGAAATGGTTGCATTTTAAAGACAGGAAAGAAGATATGCAGGGATTAAGCAAGTTTTCTGTGATTACAAAGGTCAAACTTTCAACAAGATGAAGACTTTTATTTTTTTATGATTTACTTTTGTGGATGGCTATGTGGTACGTCAGACAGGAGGAAGGTCAATTAAGGCAGCATTCTGGAAAAGATTGTCTCAATTGACTACATATATGGCAAAATCAGAGTGTGGGGCATATCTATGGCAGACCTGGGGAGGGGGGGGATTAGGATCGTGTTGTTCAAAGCTGGGGAGCACAGGTTGGATTACCAAAAGCCAGAAGATATTCTGAAATTGGAATTAAGGTCAAACATGTACACCAAATCCATGCTTCTAAGCCACACTTCTAAGTCTGGGGGCCAATATTGTCTACCAGCAGGGTGCCTGGGTGGCTCAGTTGGTTAAGCATCCAACTTTGGCTCAGGTCATGATCTCACGGCTCCTGAGTTTGAGCCCCGCGTCAGGCTCTGTGCTGACAGCTCAGAGCCTGGAGCCTGCTTCATGTTCTGTCTCCCTCTCTCTCTCTCTGCCCCTCCCCTGCTCACGCTGTCTCTCTCTGCCTCTCAAAAATAAATAAACATTAAAAAAATTTTTTTAATTACACTACCAGCAATAACAAAAACATAAGGCGGTGGGGGGCGGGGGGAGACATAGTCTCTTAAGAAACAGATTTACCTACGGTTGATAAAGCATTTTAGGAAGCCTTGCAGAATCATTTGGATTAATGGCCTCCTATAGAATACACAGAAACATTGTATCACATTATTTTAACTAGAAAGTCTGTGCAGCTGCCTAAGAGTTCTTAGAACCACAAGATGCTTTATACCTCGGAAACATCTGTGTCATTTAAAATCATGCTTACTTTGAACATTGTACATTACAGAATTCAGTATGTGCTTTATAATATAAACTCTCCTTAGTTTCTTTTGTCCCTTAGCCTGTTTTACTCTTCTTTCATACATTTTTGCCTTGGGCCCCAATTCCCAGGAGTGGAAGGCTTTTTCTAAATCATATGCACTCTTCCTAGGGGCTAATAAAGATTGATTGATAGAAAATGTGCTCTTTCATATTCTCTGCTTGCTTGTCAATTTATGATTTCTTCAAGGCCAAATTCTTGTCACTGCCCTCACTAGAGTGAAGGTCAGTCCCAGGGAGAGGTTCCATGTATCCAGCGAGGTCATGACCCGACCATGGCATCTGCATTCTCTTTTCTACACTTAAAAACAATGTATTGGTGCCACAGGGCATCAGTATAGTCAGACCTTTGTTAGAAGACAGATTCATTCTGTATAAAAGCATTCTCTGAAGAGTAACATTTCACTTCTTTTTCCTTCAAAAACTTGTTTTCCCACTGTGTCTGATAGAAAAGCAGCTATTAAGAAATGATTCTTTTTAAAACCTTAATGTCTTTCCCTGTGTTTCATGCTATTAAATGACTATAATTCCGTCAGATTACATATTGATATTGCATAAAGAATCCATATACTAAAGCCATAACTGTTTAAAATATAAATAAAAATTTTTACCAGGCATCTGACATTCTACATAGTGAAATGGAAATTCAACTTTGTAATTCTCTATGGTCCCTGAATTTTTGATAAACTACTTGATAATTTAATTTACTTTTCACATCCTTAACCATGCTTCAGAAAAGCAGACTATGGAGGTATAACGTTAATGTATTTGGGCATTGTCAAAACTGCTGCAAAGGAATGATACTGTACATATTTAAGGCCAGTATCCAAATATTCTGGAAAGCTGAACCACATAAATATAGAACACTTTATACCAGTCACTACATAGTTGGGAAACTATGCATCAGTTAAACAAAGAAATTAAACACATAGGGCCTGCTACATTTAAATATTTAAGTGCCATATTTTAAACAAATCATATTATTGTAGGCCAGAGGATTTCCAAGACAAAAAGTAAAGTCTGAAGCTTTTATAGAACACCTTTTTTTTTCTTGAGATTTTGAACTTCACACAATAATGCTTTTCATTTCTGTACTTTCTCCAAATGTTTTCAACTTCTTAGAGGCTACATTGTTTTGTAAGAATAAACTGTAGGTTTTCCAGAGAGCCTCTCTCTCCCACTCAGCTGCCCTGAGGGAATTAGAGCCTGTGCACACAACTTATTTTCATTTCCCTCACCCCAGAAATGATCAAATAAGGACTGTTTCCTCACCAACATTTCTAGGGCAAGAGCCTCTAACAAGTGCAACCTTTATCACCGCAAACATCTCTTCTCTTTCCTGCTCTGGCACGTCCAAAGAAAAAGGTTTTTTAACACACACAAACAGTGTTAGAATCGGGGCTCCAACAATTACAAAGATGTACAAGGTGAATATACAGTTCTAAGCTATTGGAAAGTGGATACATTGAGCATCTCTGGAATCCGGCCACAAACAACCGGGAACGCTCAAGCAATGCTACAGAATCAGTACAGTGTCTTCAGAATCTGCCCCTGCTTGCCACCAAAATAGACATTTGCTGGCTGCACAATTCTCAGCATCCTGGTTCAAATAAGGATACCACATATTACATATTCTTTACTATTTTGGAGTTGCCATGGCAGAGTAGAGAAGAGATATTTTTGTTGATGGAATGTCTCTTCACAGAGCTCCTTATTTTGGCCTTCCTGACTTTCTGACGCAGTTTTCAGATTTACTTAAAAATCTTTCCAGGACTTTCTTTTTAAAAAAAAATGATTTGAAACAATCAACATTCCAGCATCCCAGAAAGAGTAGAAGATATGTTGTTCAACATGGAAAAAGGCAGATGATTGGAATTTAACGATACGGAGTTTAGATGAAAAGAATGAACAATCTGTCAAAATTTTAATGAGCTCTTTAACTTTCAGTCCAAACTCCTGGTCCTTTCTCAGCTTCCCTTTCCTTTTCTCTTTCCACTAACTCTTGTCTTCTAGTTATTCACTGCTGCCTTACTGTGTAAAAATAAAATTAGTGTATCAGATTGGACTAGGTTATGCTTTAACTTGAAAGAGAATCTTAATGGCTTCAAATAACAAGTCTTATTATTTTTTTCATATGCTGGATATCCTTTGTGGATCAGTTAGGGGCTTTTCTCTGTGCTCTTCTCCCTACCCCCTACCCCCACCCCCGGGGAATCAGGTGTATGGAATACCCACCATCTAGATCAAGAACTAATAGGCTATGGCCTCTAGGCCAAATCTGGCAATTTGGTAAAACACATGGACATATTTGGGGTACCTGGCTGGCTCAGTCGGTTAAGCACCGACTTCCGCTCAGGTCATGATCTCATAGTTCATCGGTTCAGGCCCCACTTTGGGCTCTGTGCTAACACCTCAGAGCCTGGAGCCTGTTTCAGATTCTGTGTCTCCCTCCCTCTCTGCCCCTCCCCCGCTCACACTCTGTCTCTCAAATAAATAAAGGTTAAAAAAATTTTTTAAATATTCTTTAAAAACCCCACCTGAACATATTAGAGTTGATAATGAATTAATAATGATGCTTTTTTTAAAGTGGGGGGAAGAAATGGACAGTAAAACAAAACAGAACCCATGAGATACTATTGAAATTTCTAAGAGCACCGAATCTTTACTCCGTAAATTCGTAATGAAGGGAGAATTACGCATTTTATCCTGCCTTTCCTGGATGAATTATATTTCAGAGTAACTAAATATCTTTGGTGGATGAGACAGGTGAATCTATTCATCAATAATACCAGTTAATAAATGCAGATAAAATGTAGAATTAGAAAACTGCCATTTATAGGAGCGCCTGGGTGGTCGGTTAAGCTTCCCACTACAGCTCAGGTCTTGATCTTACGGTTCCTGAATTTGAGCCGCCTAGAGTTCCGCGCTGATGGTGTGGAGCCTGCTTAGGATTCTCTCTCCCTTCCTTTCTCTCCGCCCCTTCCCCAGCTTGCTCTCTCTCTCTCTCTCAAAAATAAAGAAATAAACTTAAAAAAAAAGGAAAATTGCCATTTACAAATTGTAATTAGCTAACTGGTTCAGGATATGGTCATCGATGGAGGTAATAACATTAGATTAATGGTCGATGGCAAACTATGGAATGAAGAGATCAGGCTATTACCACTTGCACCTATACAGCAGTCTTAATAATATTAAAGTGAGATGGTCTGGCATTATATGTCATCTGATGGGATGTAATAGAAAATACTACATGTGAAAGAAATATGCAGAATTATCTATGGTATATTCTTGACAAATGCAATTTAAAACGAATTCCAAGTTTCTACATCTAAATTCCATTCTGTAGGAAATACTGCAGATAGAGAAACAAATTAAAGGACATCCTAGGAAGAAATGTGTCGAATGCAGAATCCCCCAGGACACTTGATCCAGTTTCTTCAACAAGTCAATAGCAGGAAAAAAACAAAGGTGAGAGGACAGTTCTACATTAGAAATAACCTAGGGGCACCTGGGTGTCTCAGTCGGTGAAGCCGCCTTCTTGGTTTGGGCTTAGACCACGACGTTCATGAGTTTGAGCCCACATGTGCCTCTGCACTGACAGTTCTGAGCTTGCTTAGGATTCTCTCTCTCTTTGCCTCTCCCCTGCTTGTGCCCTCTCTCTTTCTCTTTCTCTCTCTCAAAATATATAAATAAACTTGAAAAAAATTTAAAGAAATAATCTAAAAGATTTAGTAACCAAATACAGTGAGAGTACCTTACTTGGATCCTAATTCAATCAACTGCAAAAAAGACATTTTTAGATAATTGAGGGAATTTGAATGTGAACTGAATGTTAGGTCATAATAAAATTTATTTACAATTATATGAGATACGATAATGGCATGGGGTGGTGTGAGAATATACTTCTCCTTTTTTGAGATGGATATTGATATATTTAGGGATCGAAGTGATGTGGTTCTGAGACTTACTTTGAAATACTTCAGCAAAAGTAATCACAGGATTGATGAAGCAAACATATCAAAATGTTGATGTTCATTAAAGTTGGGTGGTGGATAATTTTTCATAATAAAAAAGTTTAAAAGAAACAGGAAGTCCTAATATAAAAGTGCCAACATCTACAAATTCCTCTTAAAAGTCAAAGTTATGGTGATCAAAATCCCAAATGTGTTCATCTTTCTTTCTTTGTGTTTTTTTTTTTTTTTTTTGAGAGAGAGAGAGAGCGAGTGAGCATGGGAGCAGGGAAGGGGCAGAGGGGGAGAAAGAATCTTAAGCTGACCATGGAGCCCAATGCTGGATTTGATTCCATGACCCTGGGATCATGACCTGAGCCAAAATCAAGAGTCAGTAGCTCAACTGACTAAGCCACTCAGGAACCCCCCAAACATGTTCTTGATACTATTTGACAAAATCACTTTAAAACTTATATGGAAACTTAAAGGATCACAGAGAGCCAAGACATTTCTAAAAAAGAAAAGATCAGAGAGAACTGCCTACAAAATCTAGAGATTTATTATAATGGTGTAGTAATAAAGACAGTGAGATGCTGGCATAAGAAAAGACAAATACACCAGAGTCAAAGGACTCGATAGATTCCATATAAAAATGGATTCTTAATTTATGGCAGAGCAGACTTTAGAGAAGGCTATGAAAGGATGAACTATTCCAAATACGCCACTAGGAAAATTGGTCATCTAGTTATACACAAAATCAAATTAGGTAAAAATCTTAAAGGTGGAAGGCAAAACTATAAACCTTTTAGAAGACATATGTCATGACAAATAGATCATGGTTGGGGCGCCTGGGTGGCTCAGTCAGTTAAGCATCTGACTTGGGCTCAGGTCATGATCTCACAGTCTGTGAGTTCAAGCCCCGTGTCAGGCTCTATGCTGTCAGTTCGGAGCCTGGAGCCTGCTTTGGATTCTGTATCTCCCTCTCTCTCTGCCCTTCCCCATTCATGCTCTGTCTCTCTCTGTCTCACAAAAAATGAATAAACGTTAAAAAAAATAAAAAAATAAAATAAAAAAATAGATCATGGTTTATTTACATAAGGAACCCCCAAGTATTTCCAAATTCCTGAACAAGCTGACAATATTTCCTGGCAATTTTTCTCTTTCTAGGTTTAAGATGTAGTTCCTGAGGTCATACTGGGGAACCCCCAGGTCAGTTCCTGAAAGTACCAGGCAGCAATATATCCCACTTGGAAAGAGCAATCCAGTGCCCACAGTAGTGTTAATGGCAGATATATAAAATCTACTCTTAAGTTCTGAAAAATTTGACAATTGCTATGATTTTTATGTAGAAAAAGTTTCTGATCTTTTCTTTCTTTAAAGTGAAAAGAAAAGCTTTAACTATGCATTTAAATCGTCTTTTTAAGAAAGAAATTGTCATCTATACTCTGCATGTGTTTTGGGCTTTTAAAGAGCTGCACAAACAGTTATGTGTGCTTAAAAATTTTCAGCGTTCAGTTTAAATATCATCTCTTTATTTGGTTATTCCTTTTCTCTCTTCCCTGTCCTGTCCTAATCTCCATCCAGAATTAATATTACCATAATTTAATTCATCAATCTTTTCCTTTGTGACTGACTAGTGCTTTTCATGCCTTTTCTTTTTTAACGCTTTTTATTTTATTTTTTGAGAGACAGAGCACAAGCAGGGGAGGGGAAGAAAGAGAGGGAGACACAGAATCCAAAGCAGGCTCCAGGCTCTGAGCTGTCAGCACAGAGCCCAACGCAGGGCTTGAACCCACGTATGCAAGATCATGACCTGAGCCGAAGTTGGATGCTCAACCAACTGAGCCACACAGGCGCCCCCAGTGCTTTTCATGTCTTAAGAAATTGTTTCTATCCTGAGTCAGAGAGATGTTTTACTATATCAGAGGTAAACAAACTTTTTATGTAAGGGGCCAGAGAGTAAACATTTTGCGCTTTATAGATCATACAGTCTCTGTGGCAACTACTCAATTCTGCCACTGTGAGACAAAACTGCCATAGACAATACATAATGAATGGGCATGGCTATTTTTCAATAAAACTTTATTTATGGACACTGAAATTTGAATTTTATACAATTTTCACATGTCACAAAATGTTATTATTGGAGTTTTTCCCCAACCATTTAAAAAGAAAAAAACACATTCTTAGCCTATGGGCCATACAAAAACAAGTGGTAGGCCTGATTTGGGGTAAACCATAGAGTTTGAAGGATTGACCATAGAGTTTTACATAGGGAAGATAAAGAAGCCATCCTCTTCTTTGGCCTGGGAAATTATGGGGGAAGGGGGGAGAAGAAGAGGAGAGTGAAGCTATCAGATGCGTGTTTCTCAATTTTTCTCTGTTCAAACTCTGGTTCAGTGAATGAAGAGGTATTGTTATGTAAATGACCTCCGCAGGGGGCTATTGCCTCCTATCTCCAATTGAGACTCCATAAAGCAATCCTTCAAAGCGTCCCTACCCCAATAGGTCCCACCTGAATCTGCCTGGTAGTACACAGTGATCACAAAGAGGTCACAAAGAGGAAAAGTCAGGACTCCTAGGCCAGCCTCATTTCTCATCCGGAGTAATTAGATAAGTATCATGCAGAACAATAAAGCAGAGATGGTGGATAAGATGTGTTAAGAGGACTGTCATTTGAAATAGGATGTCAGGGAATTTTTCACTTGGAAAATTTTGAGTAAAGCTAAAAATAGTTGTCCAACGTTCCAGGAAGGAAACAAGTGCTTCAGCTCTGAGGTGCCTGGTTCAAGGTACAGCAGGATGGCTACTGTATAAGGTCAGAGGGATCAAGTAGGAAAGTAGAATGAGATTAGCTGAAGGAGATAATGGGGGCTTCGATTGTTGTAAGGGGCCTTAGCTTAAAGGAAGGACTTTGAATTTATTCTCTAAGAGATGGTAAGCCATTGAAAGTTTTATGCAGAGAAGTAATGCAAGCTAACTTTTGTTTTTACCAGATCACTGCAGCTGCTATATTGAGAATAGACTTTAAGTGTCAAGGACAAATTCCAGAAGACCATATAGCAGTTTGTTTCAACAATCCAAGAGAGAGATGATGGTGACATGGATTGGGGCAGTAGTGGCGGTGGTAAGAAGTAGTTGAGTTCTAGATATATGTTGAAGGCAGGAGCAATGGGAGGATTTGTTGACAGAATACATAGATGGTATGGGAGAAAGACGCAAGTCAAAGATGCATTCAAAGTTTCAACCAAATGGCAGCTGAGATTTGGAACCATTATTGTAAGCATCCACTCTTGTGTGCCTTCCCTCAGTGATCGCTGAGACAAGTAGGATGTTTTCTTCTTGCTGACCTAACTCAACACCTCTTTATTCGGTGAAGCCCCTACTTCTGCTGCCTGCTTTCTCTGCACAGGCAACCTTCTTCAGGTCACCATCTTTCTTCTTAACTTCTTCTAATCTGGATCATTGTCAACATGCAAAGGGCTGCTGTTTTGCAGAGGACACTAAGTAGCCTAGTTTGTGAAATTTTACAAATGGGATTTTACAGTTCTAAAAAGGCAGGCTCTCTTTCAAGGGTGGCTCCAGACCCTTATTTGAAATAAAGTATCTGGGCTCACTTTGGTCAGCCTTGCTACCAATTAGGGAAACTCTGGTTTGTTGCTGTCGTCGGGTTTCTAATTTATTTCTGAATTTATTTATTTCTAATTTATTTCTAATTTATATTCTGCATCTGGATTCCAGATTGCTAAGGGTGTGACAAAATGAACATGAGAAATCTGGGGTGCTTCTGTATGCATTTATGTACATTTAATATGTAATGTATCTCCACCCCCTCATCCTCTTATCCCCATTCCTAGCTCTTACTCCTCAAATATTGTACAAGTTAGGTGTGGCAAAATTTAACATCTACCTGAAGACTCGCAGTAGCTAGTGTGCATAAGAATCATTTGGAATGACTCAATGAGATGCAGATTCTCAGATCTCTCTCCTAGAGATTAAAATTCAGTAGATTTGTGGTAGACTCCAAACTGTGCAGGCGAATCTGCTGCAAGTGGAAAATAGCACACAATCTGGGAAACATAGACGCAGTCCAGGCAGTTCAAGGTGGTGAGGACCCAAACTGGCCTAGGGTGACAGAACTAGAAGGAAACACTAAAGAAGGCCAGAGCAGGCTCAGACAAAAATGAGCCTAAAGTATCACCTTTGCATCCAACAGTTCTACCTAATATTGAATACATCTATACTTGACAGTTGGACTGCGTTATATGAGGAATTTGGAGTCTGCTTGACCTCTGTCTGAAGGTCTAAGAAGCCTATCAATTAATTATCATCTACTATAGGGGCGCCTGGGTGGCTCAGTCGGTTAAGCGTCCGACTTCAGCTCAGGTCACGATCTCACGGTCCGCGAGTTTGAGCCCCGCATCGGGCTCTGGGCTGATGGCTCAGAGCCTGGAGCTTGCTTCCGATTCTGTGTCTCCCTCTCTCTCTGCCCCTCCCCCGTTCATGCTGTGTCTCTCTCTGTCTCAAAAATAAATAAATGTAAAAAAAAAAATTTAATTATCATCTACTATCTAATCTTGGCCAAATTATCTCGTCCTTGTGAACCTCAGTTTCCTCATCTCTAAATTGAGAAAAAAATGCCCAACTTTTGTGTTGTATGAATTAAATGACATAATACAAATAAAGCATTTAGAATTCTACCCAACACATAATGAACACCCAATTAAGGCTGATTATTATTATCGGAGGGTATAAGTAATACCTGAACAAGGTATTTAAGTATAAGTAAATACCTTGGTACACGCACATCCACATATTCATACAATATTATGTAATTCTATTCTTATCATCAAACAAAGCCCTGAAATCTCAGTGTCTTTTTGATAGATTAAAGAACTTTTTTTTTCAAAGCCCATATTCTCTAGTTTGTATTAATTTATAAAAATTGAAAATTTCTTTCAGGTCCATCTGTGATTACAACCTCCTAAAATAAGGAACAAGGTCTACATGGATCTTTATATAGTACATTATATATATATATATTACATATAGCACATTAGTATGTACCATTTACAATAGGGAATCTCTTGAATGTCTTTGATAATCTTCATCTTCTTAAATATTTACAAAATCTGCTTAGTTTGAGTTATTTTAATAGACTAACAAGTTACTTGAGCAATTGACAGCAAATAAGGTCTGACTCCAAATTTCTAATTCATATCCTAGTGGGGACAATAAAAAGGTGAATAAAGCCAAACAAAAAACATAATTAACAGTTTGGTCATAGCCTTTGTGTTGACACTAACTGCAGCCTTGAAGACTGAGAAATTTTTGACTGGTGATAAAATGAAAAGGAGTAATGGCCCACTTGAGAGTATTCTTGGTTTTATACTGAAAAGTCCAAGAGTCACAACCCAATTGATGTTATCTCCAGTGTCTAGAGCCCCTCACAAAATTGGAGGAATAATGGTATTGAAAGGTTGTAGAGAATGGGATTTAGAAAGCTGAGGAGTGCAGGGTGCAGAACCCTGAAAAGGCTCCAATTAGTGCCTGTGATGGATGAGTCTGGATGTAAGTATCTTGCAATGGGCTGCTACCAGTATCATCCCCGCATAGATCGAAGGAAGCCACCAAAAATACAAATCCCTAAGACCATGAGAAGTAACCCACCTACCACCATACACTTGAAGGTATGTGGTAGTTACTTTATAGAGTAACATTTGATGTATGTGAGCCTGATCTTCCCATTTCCCTTCCTCCCAAACTAAAGTGACTGGTATGCTTCCTTCCTTCAGCACATACAATTTCAGTTCCCAAAATAAGCAAAGCCTGTTTATCAGGCCCTTTCCCCATCATTTTCATTCTCCATCCCTTAACACCACAAAGCTGGCTCCTGAACCCTCACCTAGGGGCTCCAAGGAAGCTGCTCTTTGCTATTTAATCAATAGCCACGTCTGTGATGCCATGTTTACGACTGAAGTTTTTTGTTTGTTTGATTTTTTTATTCAAGTATAAATAACATACAATGTTACATTAGTTCAGGTGTACAATGTGATTCAACAACTCCATACATTACTTAGTGCACATTACGAGAAGCGTATTCTTAATCCTCTTTATCTACTTCATCCATCCCACCACCCACCTCCCCTCTGGCAACCATCAGTTTGTTGTCTATATTTACATATTTGGGTTTTTGTTTGTCTGTTTTTTTCTTTGTTCAGTTGTTTTGTTTCTTAAATTCCGCATATGAGTGAAATCGTATAATATTGTCTTTCTCTGATTTATTTCATTAGCATTATATAGTCCAGATCCATCCATGTCGTTGCAAATGGCACTATCTCATCCTTTTTTATGGCAGAGTAATATTCCATTATATGTAATTTCATATATGTGTGTATATGTACATATGCACATATCTTTTTGAATTTGTATTTTTTTTCCATTGGGTAAATACCCAGTAGTAGAATTTACTGGATCATATGGTAATTTTATTTTTAATTTTTTGAGGAACCCTCATGCTGCTTTCCACAGTGGCTGCACCAATCTGAATTCCCACCAACAGTGTATAAGGCTTCCTTCTTCTCCACATCCTCACCAACACTTGTTGTTCCTTGTGTTTTTTATTTTAGCCATTCTGACAGGTGTGAGGCAATATCTTATTGTGGTTTCTATTTCCATTTCCCTGGTGATTAGTGACGTTGAGCATCTTTTCATTTGTCTGTTAGCCATCTGTATGTCTTCTCTGGAAAAAAATCTATTCATGTTCTCTGTCCATTTTTAATTGAATTATTTGTGAGGTTTTTTGGTGTTGAGTAGTATAAGTTCTTTATCTATTTTGGATATTAACCTCTTATCAAATACATCATTTGCAAATATGTCCTCCCATTCAGTAGGTTGTCTTCTGTTTTGTTGATGGTTTCCTTCACTATGCAAAAGCTTTTTATGTTGGTGTATTCCCAATGGTTTATTTTTGCTTTTGTTTCCCTTGCCAAAGGAGACACAGCTAGAAAAGAGTTTTTACAGCTGATGTCAAAGACATTACTGCCTATGTTTTCTTGTAGGAATTTTATGGTTTCAGGTCTCACATTTAAGTCTTCAATCCATTTTGAGTTAATTTTTGTGTATGGTATAAGAAAGTGGTCCAGTGGTGCTTGTGTGGCTCAGTCAGTTAAGCGTCTGACTCAGAATTTCAGTTCAGGTCATGATCTTGTGATTTGTGGGATCAAGCCCCGCAGCGGGCTCTGCACTAACAGCGTGAAGCCTTTTTGAGATTCTCTCTTTCTCTTGCTCTCTGCCTGTCTCCTGCTCACACACACACACACACACACACACACTCTCTCTCTCTGTCTCTCTCAAAATATATAAATAAACCTTTTTTTAAAAAGTGGTCCAGTTTCATTCTTCTGCATGTAGCTGCCCAATTTTCCCAACACAATTTGTGGCAGAAACTGTCTTCTCCCTTGAATATTCTTGCCTCTTTTGTCATAGATTATTTAACCATAAAATTGTGGGTTTATTTCTGGACTGTTCTGTTCTATTGATCTGTGTCTATTTTTGTGCCACTACCATACTGGTCTTGTTTGTTTGTTTATTTGATGCTTGTTTTTATGTATGTATGTATTTATTTATTTTCTTTCCAAGTTTTTATTTAAATTCCAGTTAGTTAACACAGTGTAATAATATTTTCAGGGGTAGAATTTAGTGATTCAACACTTACGTACATCTGGTGTTCATCATGACAAGGGTACTCCTTAATCCCATCACCTATTTAACCAGTCCCCCCCCCCCCAACACACACACATCCCCTCTGGTATCCATCAGTTTTGTTCTCTATAGTTAAGAGTGGTACCATACTGTTTTGATTACTACAGCTTTGCAGTATATTTTGAAATCTGGGACTGTGACACTACCAGTTTCGTTCTTCTTTCTCAAGATTACTTTAGCTATTTGGGGTCTTTGTGGTTCCACACAAATTTTAGGATTGTTTGTTCTAGTTCTGTGAAAAATCATACGGTATTTCTATTTTCATTTTTTTTGAGGAACCTCCAAGCTGTTTTCCGCAGTGGCTGCACCAATTCATTTTCCCACCAACAGAGTCCCAACCTCCTTAGCCTGTATCCAGGCACTATAATAATTCTTATTTTATTTAAGAATAAAATAAAATTTCAAATTTTGAATTTTATCCATTTATTTCATTGGTGCTTATCCTTCTGGGGTCTCTCCTTTTTCATACCAAACTTACTATATTAGTTAGCTTGAGGGACACACACGCACACACACACACATTTTCTTGGGCTATCTAAAAGAGCTATTAACTTTCAGCAGACTTATTCTCTGTGCACCTGCAAAGCTCCATTTTCAGGGAGGCATCTTTTCAAAACCAGAGAAGAGTTCCCTGCTCACACATCATACCATTGCTTCTATTCTGTAACCAGAAATAGTACCAGATACTTGTGGATTCCCAAAACTGAGGAATCCCCACATACCTCAGTTAAAGATTTAATACCTGCTCTCTTCCCCATCCCAACTTCCTATTGAGTCTAGAAAAGAGTTCTTGCATTTCCATCTTGCACACTCACACTTAGAGAGTGTACCTTTGGCTGAGCACCTGGTGTAAGATGCCAAATGAAGAGATGTCGACAATCAAATTCTCTTATTCTTGCCATCTGCACTCTTTTTTTTTTTTAATGTTTATTTACTTTTGACAGAGAGAGAGAGACAGAGCATGAGCAGGGGAGGGGCAGAGAGAGAGGAGACACAGAATCCAAAGCAGGCTCCAGGCTCTGAGCTGTCAGTACAGAGCCCGACGTGGGGCTCGAACTCACAAACTGCGAGATCATGAACTGAGCTGAAGTCGGATGCTTAACCAACTGAGCCACCCAGGCACCCCTGCCATTTGTACTCTTTTCAAGGGAAATTTCAAAAGGATCATACTTGTTTTAATAATGAATACAAATGATGTTCTGATGTACTTTACCTTGTTCCCAACAGTTTTTGTGGGAAGACGTGTCCCCCTGATTTTACTATTAGCACCTGCTGATATACTTTCTCATGCACACCAATGTCTGGAGGGCAATATACACAAGTCTCCTTACTTCACCACATGGAAATCTTGTTTGGAAGTCTGGACAAGTTAGTTGAGCTTTCATCCTATATCTACAAAATGGAAACAGTGATTCTTCCCTCCCAGGGTATTGTGGAGATTACCAAGTGGATATAAAATCACTTTGTAAAGTAACCACATTATAATACAAAAATTCAGGTAATAAAATTTTAATTGGGTTGGCAGCCCAAAGTCTCCTAGTTGGATATCCTTGTTTCCTTAGTTAGGTCTCATTGATTACAAGCAGCACAAATCATATAAAACTAGCTTAAGAAAAATGGGGAAATGTTTTATAAGAATGCCATAGTGTAAAAACAAACAAACAAAAATGAGCACAGAAAAATAACAGAGCCTTGGAAGAGACTAAAACCAAGAACTGAAGATGCCTGGTATTCATTCTCTCTTGTTTCTTGTTTAATTTACCTTATTCTTCTTCAATACTGTCCTTAGACCCGAGCAAGAGGGACATCTGCCCTAGACTCAGAACTTTATTTTTTTTTAATTTTTTAAAATTTATTAATTTATTTGAGAGAGAGAGAGACAAGGAGAGGGGCAGAGAGAGGGAGAAAGAGAATCCCAAGCAGGCTTCATGCTGCCAGCACAGAGCCTGATGTGGGACTTGAACCCATGAAGCCACGAGATCGTGACCAAGAGTCAGATGCTTAACCATCTGAGCCACCCAGGTGCTCCTAGACTCAGAACTTTAGAAGGCCCCACTCCTGTCCTTCCCCGACTGCAATCTTCCCCATGAGACAAGGAGTCTGAGGTTAAAAAGAAATGCTCCCACACATGCATTGCCTCCACTATGTATATGTGAGGGCAGGAAGTGTATAGGGACTCACTGTACCTTCTGCTCAGCAATGCTATGGACTTAACACTGCTCCAAAAAATAAAGTGTATTTTCAGTGATAGTGACAACGACAACAACAACAAAAGCTGTGCCTTTCCAGAGCCCACATAGACCTTTCTAGAACATGGTTGGGGCACTTGAGGCCCCAGAATTCCCTACCCCCACCCTCAGTGGGCCTGAGTTTATTTCCAGGCCCTGCAGCAGCCTCATTCCTGGGTCTGTCTTCCGAGGGACAAACTGTTCTGCAAATATGCCCCTCTAATCCCAAACATGCTCAAGGCAGATGGTGAGAAAATGAGTTCCTGGAGCGTCCATGTACATGCAATATACAGCTCTTTGTGGTACTTGATGGAAAAGGGACAGGATACAGACCATCTCTCCCCACAAAGTCAGTTTTCATTATGGAATTCTGAGGAGTTCTAGTATTTTAAAACTTAAAATCTCATCCCCTAGGTTGTTGTAAATTATACTTGTCAAGATAGGAACATAGAAAATATTTTATTTAATAGTTTGTTTTCTTATTTTGTGCTTTTCCAATATTTAAACACACAAGATGAGGGCCACCGTTGCGCTTTTGCTCCTGGTCCCCATTAATGTTAGGGAAAAGCCAGTTCCTTCCTAAAGCCCTACTTGGGATTCTCTCTCCCTCCCTCTCTGCCCCTCTGCCACTTGTGAACATGCTCTCTCTCTAAATATAAATAAATAAACATATTTTTTAAGTGAACCTTTCTATAGAAATAAGACCATGAGGGGATGTCTACCCCTAGATCTCCTAGGGGTAGAACAAGCAATTCCAAGAGAAATTTAGCTAGGTGGATTCCTCACTGAGAATCCAACTTCACAGGTAAAATAAATGCAAGTTTTAATCCTTCTATTTCAATAGAACAAATTGGCAGAAAATGTGGAAAATCAATATGTTCCAGTCAGAAGACAAATTATACCATGCCTTGATAGTCTTTTTCTCAGCTATTAATAGGAATAATTAATATGAACTAATGGTGGAGAGGAAATTTCTGTTAAAGAGAAATTAAAGTTTTATTCAAATGATATTCAGTCCCTATCCTCTTATATTTTAAAAAGAAAATCAGTGTGCTAGTACAAGTCTAATACTTTTTGCCTTGTTAGAATATCAAGCTAAGGGTTTTTAAAAGCATTCCATTGATTTATTCTTCCCAATCTCCTTTGTTAAAAAAAAAAGTAACAAACCTAATAAGGTATACAATGTTTCATTAGAAAACACTTGCCAAGCCTTCTAGCTATAGCAGAATGAATACAGTTCATATTTGGGAACTCCAACAGTCTTATTTGAAAAAATACAAAGGAGTGGAAACTAGTATTTGCTTTGGATACATGAAAAGCATCTGGAATAACAATTTTTAACCAAGATTATCTCCATGTGACAGTATCAAATATGGAAAGAATAAGAAAATATACTCTCAACCTTTTCTGAAAGAAAAGGAAAGCCTCATCAAAAGAAGAAAAAAGACAAGCATACATTGTTAGTTTCTATGTATATTTCTTCACCTCAAATAACCTAATGTTACTGTTTGCACCTAAACTAAAAGGCCTATAGTTTTACCCAAGTCTGAAACTTAATTTTATCAACATTTCATGCAGACAAAACTTCTGCTGATTTCATTTGGCTCCCATAGACAATATGCAACCATCCAGAAGTCATCAGCAATTCCAAACAAAGGCATTATTTGCTCAGGAGCAACAGAGGGTCCATAAGCTATATAGGAAGAGCTTATGGGCAATAATCCAACTACAATGGGGAATAGAAGTGGGGTCTTCAAACATTTTTGCTTGAGTATACAATTCAAGAACATTTACATACTGTGAAGCCCCTCCAACATTGTTAAATCTAAATATAAAAATTATCTCCATCATAAAATCTAAGTAGCAAAAGATGCAATTCTAACCTATTGTATATTTTGACATTTTAAAAATAAAATGGGTATAATGCTCTCTTAAATATCTCAAAAAGAGTGTAAATGATTTGAGGCCACCATCACTCATTCAAAAATAAACGTGAACAAGGTCTTTAGCAGTTCCTTTTTCTCTTTAAGTTCTTATTTTTTGTCACTTCCCTCGTGGAATTGTATAATGTAATATATTTCATGTTTTCCTTTTTCTCTTTAAGTTCTTATTTTTTGTCACTTCCCTCGTGGAATTGTATAATGTAATATATTTCATGTTTTCCATCTCATATCAATCACCTCTATAATATTTCTTTGTAATAAGACTATATACATTGACATTAAATGTTTCTTTCCCCTATAATCACCATGGTCTAACTATTTCATTACAAGTTTTCTGATTATCATTAGTGCTAGTCAACAGTTATTGTAAGCATCATAAAGTATTGTACATTTGCAGTATGCTAGAGTTGTAGGTAAAGGGGGTAGTGAAAAGAAAAGTAGCAGAGAAGTACAATGACTCCATGGAGATGAGTTTTCAGAAAGGATAAACATGAAAGTTTAAGATCTATACACTGACCCTCTTAAAGTTATAAAAATCCAGGTACCCACAGGGACATCTTCCTGTATCCTAGGGATTGCACCCTTGGGTTTAAAGATCTTTGAACCAGGAGAATTGACCTGAGGCTATGTTTACACAGTAAGCACATTCTTTTTACATAGACTTGTGTGCCAATTAAAAAAAACTGTTAAAGTTTTGTAATAATGCTTTTATTGAATGTTGAAAAAATTCAGCCATGAGGTACTTAGGTGGCTCAGTCGGTTAAGCATCTGACTTCAGCTCAGGTCATGATCTCACAGTCTGTGAGTTCGGGCCCTGCATCGGGCTCCGTGCTGACAGCTCAGAGCCTGGAGCCCACTTCAGATTCTGTGTCTCCTTCTCTCTCTGCCCCTCCCCCTGCCTTCTCTCTCTCTCAAAAATAAATAAACATTAAAAAACAATTTTTAAATAAAAAAAAAATCAACCCGAAAATGCATTATTATTTTTCTTTGGACTTGCTTAAGAGGCATGGTAGAGACTAATAAGGAACTAAAACCAACTTTTTGCCACTCCTGCTGATGATAGCCACCTTTTATCACTATTACAGTTTGGCCTGCAGAAGCAATTGGTTCCTTCAACCTTTCCTAGATTACTCCATGCTTAGTCAACCTACATTTGCTGGTCCAGGTGGACAGATCTCTTAGGAAAGTTATATTCCACTTCTGCAGGTCATCGACTCAATCCAGCCTGAATCTATATCTGTCTTGCAAATTTTGCTGGTGGATGTAAAGAAGCAGTTAATACATTCCAACATCCTGATTTCTTTTTTTACCTTTTCTTGTAGAGCTATGGTCTCCATTAGCATTTAGTCCACTTTTCAAATTATTGCGGATGACAGCTTTCCAAATATTCTTCCACAGCATAGTATGGTAGTCAGCTTTCCAGCATGTCTTTGTAACACTTAGCCAATGCCCACTTTGAGGTAACAAATTTTGCATTTTTAGTTCTTTATTTCTTTATTTTTATTTTAATGTTTTTATTTTTTTGAGAGAGCGGAGACAGACAGATGGACTGTGAGTAGGGTAGGGGCAGAGGGAGGCACAGAATCCTAAGCAGGCTCCAGGCTCTGAGCTGTCAGCACAGAGCCCTATGTGAGGCTAGAACTCACAAACCATGAAATCATGACCTGAGCCGAAGTCAGATGCTTAACCAACTGAGCCACCCAGGCACCCCAAAATTTTTCATTTTTTAGGATACAGGTTCAAGGGCTATAATGAAACCCAGAATAGTAGTGGTTTAAACAAAATAACTTACAGTCATGTAGCAATCCAAGTTTTAGCCAAATTGGGCTGACGTTGCAACTCCATAGTATTAGGAACCCAGGGCTCAAGTTCTCCTGGTGTTCTGCCCTGTAATTGCTCTCATCAAAGAGGTCTCCACATCATTTCCACATCTCAGATAGCAGGAGGAGAAAGGAGATGCATGGAAAGATATGTATATGACCCAGAAGTTGCACATGTTACTTACGCTCATATTCATTGGTTTGATCCTATGGCCACACCCAGTGGCAGGAGAGGCTGAGAAATGCAATCATTGGTCATGTGCTCCAGCTAAATACTCAACCACATGGAAAAGGAGAGGGGATTGGATATGGAGGGCCACTAGCAGAATCTGCTACAATGTCTACTGGAGAAGCTGAGCACACTAAGTACACAACGACACAGGGGTCATTTGGGCCACTCCTCTGAGTTAACTGCCATAGCAGTAGCGGCCACCTGACATGGTCACGTGAGATTATCTGATCAATGGTTATTTTCTGGCTTGACTGGCTGAGAATTATTCTCAAATAATAGTTCAAACTGTGTGGGATTTGTATCAGATCAAAAGAACTGCTGAGAGCTAATGGATCAATATTTTCTCAGAACCATGACTCGCTTAAAAGGACACTGAAGAAAATTTTTCCCCACATAAGGCCTTTTTTTTTCCATCTGAATGTTATATCCAGAAAAAATTTTTTTCTTTCCCTTCTTCCTTCCTTTTCTCTGTCCCTCCACCTTGTCCTTCTTGGGTTCATATTTAATAAGTAGATATAAACTACCTTATTTATGCCAGGAGCTTCACATATATACTATATAAGCCATGTAACATTCATATGAGGTAGGTATTATCCTTAATTTATAAATGAGGGAATTGTGACTTGGGGAAGTTTACTCACTAGCTCAAGATCACGTCACTAAGTTATACAACCACACTATGAGAGTGGTTTGATAGAACTTTCCAGGAAGCCATATATCTCTGTCCCAGTCTAGAAGAGGTGATATGCATATGTAACTTTATGTAACAATAGCAAACACTGCAGTCCAATAGACAAAGAAACTAATAAGTGTAACTAATTTGCAGAGCAATTTTAGACCAGATGGCAGACACTGCTTACTGTCACTCAATACAGTTTTATTCCTTCTTCCTTAATAACAGACCCTCCAATTTAGCTGTACACAAAGCTGGCCAACCTCCACTGAACCTGAATACAACCAGTGTAAGCAAAATATTTCTGTGTACCATATAGAAAGAACCCTTCAAGGAAAGAGGCATAGTTTCCATCTTCCTTTACTACTTCTGTAGGATGGAATGTAAATATGATGTTGGAGCCTGTTATGAGTTAAATTGTACCTCCCTGCAAAAATAAGATATACTGATAGCCAAATTATGGAAAGAGCCTGAATGTCCAACAATTGATTAATGGATAAAGAAGATGTGGTATGTATGTATGTATATATATAATATAATATATGTATGTGTATATATATATATACACAGATGTGATGTATGAATGTGATATATATATATACATGATGAATGGATAAAGAAGATGTGGTATGTATGTATGTGTGTGTGTATATATCTGTGTGTGTATACACACACACACACACACACACACACACACACACATAACGGAATACTACTCAGCAACGAGAAAGAATGAAATCTTGCCATGTGCAACAACACGGATGGACTGGAGGGTATTATGCTAAGTGAAATAAGTCATTCAGAGAAAGACAGTTTTCCAATGTTTTCATTTACGTGTGGAATTTGAGAAACTTAACAGAAGACCATGGGGGAAGGGGAGGAGAAAAAAATAATTTCAAACAGAGAGGGAGGCAAACCATAAGAGACTCCTAAGTACAGAGAATTGAGGGTTGATGGGGAGTGGGGGAAGGGGAAAATGGGTGATGGGCATTGAAGAGGGCACTTGTTGGGATGAGCACTGGGTGCTGTATGTAAGTGATGAATCATAGGAATCTACTCCAAAAACCGAGATCACACTGTATAGACTATATATTAGCTAAGATGACAATAAATTATCTTTTAAAAAATAATAATTAGATATGTTGAAGTTCTAACCTCAAGTACCTGTGAATGAAACCTTGTTTGGAAATAGACTTTTTGCAGTTTTAATCAAGTGAAGATAAGGTCATGAGGTTAGGCCTTAATCCAGTGTGACTGCTGTCCTCATAGGAAGAGGAAAGTTTGAACATAGACATACAGGGAGAAGCCATGTGAAGATACATCAACAGGCACAGAAAGAAGACTATGTAGAGCCATGCAGAGGGAAGACACCCATGTGATGACAAGGGCAGAGACCAGAGTGATGCATCTACAAGCTAAGGAACACCAGAGAATGCCAGCAAATGGCAGAAGCTAGAAGAAGCGAAGGAGGATTTTCTCCCCTATGTCTTTTAGAGATAATATGACCATACTTGTTAATTTCAGACTTTTAGCCTCTAAAACTGTGAAACAATAACTTTCCATTGTTGTAAGCCACCCAGTTTGTTATACTTTGTTACAGCAGCCCTAGGAAGCTAATATAGAGCCTAAGCAGTCATCTTGGATCATGAGATGGCTTGCTATGAATGTCAGAACAGCAAGAGAGAAGGAGCCTGGGGCCTTGATGACTTCATGGAAGAGAGTTCTGGACTACCTGTCTGTGGAGTTTACAAGATAAAGAAACAAATTTTAATCTTGAAGAAACAACTGTTTTGAGGTTTTTTATTACTTACAGATGAACCTAATTCTGATACAAGCCATATACCTCTCCTTCTAAGAGGTACTACAAATGGCTATGGTGTCTATTACTAGCCTTCATTGAATGTTCTGGTTCTGTATCCATTTTCTCAGTAGAAATGTTTGAGAGTGTGACAAAGCTGATTATAGGTTCTGGCTCTACCAAGGAAGACGGTGAAATTAAGGTGGCTCTTGAGGATTGCTAAGAAGCAAATGGCTACAGGGTTGAAAAATGCACTCTTTGGATTAAATATGATAGTAGCATAGCACAGTGGGTAAAAGAAAGATGGTGGCCTGAAGTACTCTTGGAATCCAAGTCCAACTCTATGCCTTACTAGCTAGCAATGTGTTTTGAGTAAGTCATTTCACATTTCTACTCCTCAGGTTCCTCATCTGTAATACAGATAAAGGAGACATGTTAAGAGAGAGAACATGAGTGGGAAGATAAGAATGACCTTATAGGACTGTTGAGATTAAATGAGAAAACACACAAAGTGCTTAACACAATTCCAGACACATAGTCAGCTCCTCCTCACCACAAGGTTTTTGCACATGTAGTTCTATTTCCGTGAATGGTTTCCTCCTCTCATTAGACTCTAGTCAAAATATACTTTTTCATGATTAATTCACATTCATGCATTACACTCAGCTTAGAGTTCATCTCTTCAGAAATGCTATCTTGGTCTCCTCTGCAAGGATTTTATGGTTTTTAATCAAAACTCTTAGTAAAATTAGATCTAGGGTCATTATTTGTGTTCTTAGTTGATTGATTTCTATCTTCCCTTCTAGACTGATACTACTCAAAATATGGTCTACTGGCCAGTGCTGGTTTGCAAACTATTTACGACTCATCCTCTAAGAGATAAATACAGAAACTAAGATTAAGTATTTAAAAACTTTTATACTAATTTGATATAGCAATTAGGGCTTATATTTTTCATGTTTGGTTTTTTTCTCATTTCCCTAGTAATTCATTTTTATTATAACTCACAAAAGTGTCCGCTCCATTGATTTTGTAACTGTTTAACTTATCTTAAAAGAAAATAACTAACAAAATGGTAGTTATAAAGCCTTCCCTCTCAATGACTACTTTAAATGAAACGACTATGCCTCCAATCAAAAGACATAAAGTGGCTAAGTGGATTAAAAATAAAGCCCAACTATATGCTGTCTACAAGAAAGCCATTTTAGATTTAAGGACACATAGAAGCCAAAAGTGAAAGGATAGGAAGTTGGTACAAACAATAACTAAAAGGGAATATGAGTGGCAATATTACATTGGACCAAGTAGACTTTAAGTGAAAAATAGTCACAAGAGACAAAGAAGGACATTATACAATCATAAAAGGAAGATACAAGAATTAGAAATATATATGTGCCCAATGTCAGAGCACCTAAGTATATATACTAAACATTGACAAAGCTGAAGGGAGAAATAAGCAGAAATACAACAATAGTAGGAGACTTCAATTCCCCATTTTCAATAATGAACAAGAACATCTTCACATAAGATAAAGAAAGAAATAGAAGGCTTGAATAACACTATAGAGCAAGTGGGCCTAACACATGTACAGAACATTGCATCCAATAACAATAGATACACATTCCTCTCAAGCACACACAAATCTTTTTCCAGGTTAGATCACATGTGAGGTCAAAAAACAAGTCTTAACAAATTTAAGAAGATTGAAATCATACCATATATCTTTCCTGACAGCAATGAAATGAAACTAGAAATCAAAAGAAAAAGGAAAATTGGAAAATTCACAAATGTGAAAATTAAACAACATACCCTTGAACAACCACTGGTTCAAAGAAGAAATCAAAAAGGAAATTAGAAAAATACCTGAGACAAACAAAAACAAAAACAAAACACACCAAATTTATGGGATACCACAAAAGCATTACTAAAACACAAGTTCATAGTGATACATGCCTACATTAAAAAAGAAGAAAGATCTCAAATAAACAATGTCCTTTATACCTCAAGGAGCTAAAAGAGAAGAAGAAGCTAAATCGAAAGGTAGCAGAAGGAAGGAAACAACAAAGAGCAAAAATAAACAAAATAGAAAATAGAAAAACAATAAGAAAAAAATCAACAAAACTAAGTGTTGTTTTTTGAAAAGATAAACAAAACTGATAAACATTTGGCTAGACTAAAAAAAAAAGAGAGAGAAGCTTCAACAAGTAAAATCAGAAATGATAGAAGAGACATTACAACTGATACCACAGAAATGACAAGAATTATAAGACATTGCTATGAACAATTATATGCCAACAAATTGGATCAGCTAGAAGAATGGACAAAGTCATAGAAACATACAACCTACTATGACTAAATCATAAAGAAATAGAAAGTATGAACAGACCTATAACCAGTAAAGAGATTGAATCAGTAATCAAAAACCTCCCAACAAAGAAAAGCCCAGAACCAGATAGCTTCACTGATTAATTCTACCAAACATTTAAAAAATTAATGCCAATCCCTTTCCAAAAAAAATTGAGGGAACCCTTCCAAACTCATTTCAAGAGGCTATCAATCAATACCTTTATACCAAAGCCAGACAAAACACCACAAGAAAATTACATGCCAAAATTCTTGGTGAATACAGATGCAAAAACCCTCAATAAAATACTAGTAAATCTAATCCAGCAGCAATTAAAATGATTATACAGCATGACCAAGTGGGATTTATCCCTGGAAAACAAGCATGTTCAATATACAAAAGTCAATTAATGAATTAATTAATGAATTAAAAAGTCATTAATTGAATAAAGAATAAAAAAGCATATGATCATCTCAAAAAATGCAGAAAAAGCATTTGAAAAAATCCAACAATGCTTTATAATAAAAACTCCCAACAAAGTAGGTGTAGAAGGAATGTACCTCAACATAATAAAGGCCATATATGACAAGCTCACAGCTAACATCATACTCAGTAGTGAAAACTGAAAGCTTTTCTCTTAAGATCATGAACAAGGCAAAGAACACCCCCAGTCTCACCACTTCTACTTAACATCGAACTGAAAATCCTAGCCAGGGAAGTTAAGCAAGAACTAGAAATCAAAGGCACCCAATTTGGAAAGAAAGAAGTAAAATGGCTCCTGTCTGCAGGCAACATGATGTTATAAATAGAAAACCCTGAAGACCCTATTAAAAAGAGAAAAAAAAAAAACCTGTTAGAACTAATAAATAAATTTGGTAAAGTTGCAGGATACAAAATCAACATACAAAAATCTTGTGTTTCTATACACGGCCAGTGAACTATCTGAAAAGGAAATTAGGAAAATAGTTCCATTTATAACAGAACCAAAAAGAATGAAATACTTAGGAGTAAATTAACTAAAGTGGTGAAAGATTTTTATACTGAAAACTACAAAACATTGTTGAAAGGAATTAAACAGACACAACACATAGGAAGACATCCTGTATTCATTGACTGCAGGGATTAATATTGTTAAATGTCAGTACTACCCAAAGTGGTCTACAGATTCAAATGCAATCTCTGACGTGGAATCTAAAAGGGGCATGTGAGGGGCGCCTGGGTGGCTCAGTCGGTTGAGCATCCAACTTCGGCTCAGGTCATGATCTCACAGTTTGTGGGTTCAAGCCCCACATCAGGCTCTGTGCTGACTGCTTGCTCAGAGCCTGGAGCCTGCTTCAGATTCTGTCTCCTTCTCTCTCTGCCCCTCCCCCGCTCACGCTTGTCTCACTCTGTTTCTCAAAAATAAATAAAATGTAAAAAAAAATTTTTTTTAATAAAATTAAAAAAAAAAGGGGGGGGCATGTGATGAATGATTTAGCTAAGGTTGAAGAGCGTGAGTGAGAGGTGGCAATGACCCAGAGGGCAACAGTTTCCTCTAACAAGACCCAGGGCTGAGTGTCCCAGGTAGATTAGCCTGGAAGGAAGATTGTTGGAAGAATCCAAGCCACTTTCCTCTAAAAAACTCTGATGTTGCTGCAGGCGTGTGAAGGAGACCATGATTTCCATTTCAAGGCCGCTCTAGGCCCACTAAACAGACACCATGAGCAAAACCCACCCTTCTGAGTTGAAAAAATTTAAGAATAAGAAGTTATCGTTAAAGTTGAACAGTAGCAGACATATCCAAGGAATACCGAGGGGATTTGATTTCTTTATGGGTCTTGTGATAGATGAATGTGTAGTGATCACAACTTGAAGCAACTGAACAGCACTGGAAAGGTGGTAATACAAGGAAGCAGTATTATCACATGAGAAACATTGGAACGAGTAGAAATAACGGCTGTGTTCAGCAGAGAAATCAATCATTTCCACATGTCTATTTTACAAAGGGCCTGTTTCACAGGGACATAAAAATTCAGGTTGTGAACATTTGTCATATTAAATTTTTTATTGAAATTGAAACACTTAAAACTCTGCTAAGATCAGGTCCAAAATCCTCTGCCTGACCTATAAAGTTCTCCCATCACTTCGTCCCAACTTAGGTTTCTCGTCACTTTACCCCAGCACCCCTTTCCCAATATGTGTTGTTCTGGAGCCACAGTAGGCCATTCGCTAATTCCTTCAGCATGCCTGGCACTTTCACAACTTTGTGCCTTTGCTCAAGCTATTCTCTGCCTGCAATGCCTCTCTTTTCCTCTCCATCCAGTGAATTCTTATCCCCATTTGTGAAGCCTTCATGGCTCACTTACTCAGATAGTTTGTCTCTCATTCCACTTCTCCACCATTACATTATATTCCAATTATTTATTTGCATGCCTGCCTTTGTGCTGAGACAGGGAGCTCCTTGAAAGCTAGTTTCAATATTCTGGTGCTTAAGCAGAATTGGCAAAAATGCAAATAGCCCATGATGCTGCATTTAAAGCAATTACAGCAGTATTTTGTCCTGCATTCTCTCTTGCTACATAATTTTATTATTTCATAATAAATCTTGAAGAAGTAGACTCATTCTTCCCAAGTTTTTCCCACAGAGAAGTTTCCAAGGTACACATTTTCCTTTTGTGAGTCTGACTCCCTAAACAAAATGACAACTGTGATAAGTGATACTAATTTTCATATGCACATGCTTATTCAACAATTTCCTGAACAAGATACTATGTTGGACATGGGGAAAGATAACAAAAAGTTAGTTTCATCTATCTTGAGAATTCACCAGATATGGTTAAGAGCAAGGAAAAAAAAGAGGGTCTCAGCTCTGATAACAGACTCATCCATGGGAGTGGGGCAGACATTTGGAACAGATTCTGAGAGCCCAGTGAGAAGACAATGCTGGGTATCTGAAACATTGCAACAAACAGTAGGTGGTAGCCCGGGAAAGTAGTCCATCAGGTGGCCTTTTCAAGGAAATAGGAACACTCCTAACCAAGAAATGCCTAATGGGTCCAGACCAGTCCTCCAGGAGCTTAAAGAAAAGCTAAGAGAGGCCGTTAAGTCAAGTCAGCAGTAGACAGACAAGTGATGCAGTCACAAGCTAAGTCTCCAGGACCAAACAAGAAGGTAATGCGTCAGATATTCAGGGACAAATTACATGCAGTGACTCAGGGCCCAGGTTTTAAGGTGGGTGGCCCATTATTAGAACGGAGGTGGTGTGCCTGAGTGGCTCAGTCGGTTAAGCATCTGACTTCTGCTCAGGTCGTGATCTCACAGTTCATGAGTTTGAGCCCTGCATCGGGCTCTGTGCTGCCAGCTCAAAGCCTGGAGCCTGCTTCGGATTCTGTGTCTCATTCTCTTGTGAGTCTGTCTCTCAAAAATAAATAATAATGTAAAAAAAAATTTTTTTTTTAAAGAAGAGAGGCACAATGTCAGAAACCAATTTGGAGAAAAATCCTGATGTTACCTTGTAGAATTCTTTAGATTACTGTTACCTCTCCTGAGTATTGGTCCTGAAGGTTAGCGTGAGGTTGCATATGTTTTGGGGTTCAATTGTAATCAGCAGTAGGGAGGAAAGTATAGCAAAATCCAGCAAACAGGGCTGGAAATTGGTCCCCGATTTCATGACTCACACTGCAAGAACAGAGGGAACAGGAAAGATGGTACCCAAGAGGAAACATGAGTTACTATATTACCAGAGGAAGATTTCATAGACACTGAGTTGGCAAAAACAAGAGCCGTTCCCTACTGTGAATTTCAACATAGTGATGCTGTCTAATGAATAAATAGTAGGAAAACTATGGTATGTATTCTGAAAGACTTTAAGCTATAGTTCCATCTAAAACCATTAACTTCTGAAGGATTCCTGTGACTTTAATGTAGTGGAAGGATTAAGTCCTTTACAGTTTGTTGAAATCTCTAAGAGAACTTTGGACTGATGATTGAACCTCACAGGTGAATGAAGTATGGGACTTGGTTGGCTCTCTCTTAATTTCCCTCTCTCTGGCTATTGAAACCTAGAGTCATATAGCTATAAGCATATACTTACAGCTTATACTATACAGTGAGGGCTTCAAGAACTTGTGACTATTTTTTCTGGTACTATCAGCTTAATCCAGCCAATTAGTGACACAAAGAATGAAGAGATAAGGAGATAACAAATGCTATTTGAGATCAAACCCAGGGTCATTGCCTATCTAGCTGAGGAGTAGAGAATGGGTTGAATCTATGACAGTAACCACCAAAGTGCCTGGAGCAATTATAGGTTTTCCTCATTAGCCAATGATATATTTTTTTTCCCCAAAATCATGCCTTCTTTTCTAATTATGAGTTGAGACCCATAAGTGGGTTGTAAAATCATTTCAGTGGGTTGGGACTAGGGTCTTAAATTATATAGAAAAAAATAAAATAGAACTGAAAAGTAGAGAAGATAAGCAAAGAGAAGAAAAAGCTTTTAGTTGTATGTGCACGTGTGTGTATATGTGTGTGTGCTGAGTTCCAATATAAAATACATTTCTCTCTGTGGCTTCCAGCTTAAAAAGTAGATACAGACTTACACATAGATATAGCTATAAACATGGAGAAAGAAACATGTAAAACAAATAGCTGGGAAAATCTCTCCAAAATACTATCACCAACCGCATGGGAGGCACTCTCCACCATAATATTCATAGGCATCTACAAAAATACAATCATAACAAAATGACTATCTTTGGCAAAACCAAGCATAACTAAAAGTTAAAACAGAGGGAACAGGTTATTTAAAGTTTGGAAGACAACTTAAAACTTAAGCTTTTAACTTCTCCAAACTTAATTTTCTCATGTTAAAAAAAAAACAACCAGGAGTGATTTAAAGAACTTCTAGGCCTTCAGAATACTTTTCTATTGTATTCCATTCTATTCCATTCTTGTGTTCTGCCAACCCCCAATCTGAGTATTGTCATTCAACTTTACCCAATTCTAGTATCAAATGTTTTTCACACAGAGAATTTACGATGTCTTCTTTATTTAACAAAGTTTCTTTTTTCTACTACAGAATGAATTCCCATTTAACAAAGAAAATGTAGAAGAAGGAAAATCACTCTTAGGCCTAACATTTAAAGCAAATAGTGAAGATTTTTCTAAGCACTGTAAATTATCCAATACTTTCAGAGAGATGTACATTAAACTGCAAGAACAAGTTAGAGATCACATTATATAGGGACTTGGTTTATATATTTGAGTTATAGAGACTTATATAAAGGTACTCCCTGATAAAATGAAGAGCAAGCCGGTATAAAATTGCAGTGTCAGCCTTTGTGCTGGCAGAAATACCCACTGATATTTTGAAGTGGGGGTGACCACTGGAATTCCTTTTAAACAGAGTATCAGCTGCATAATTCTCTGATCTCACACCCACTCATGCTGATCTTCCTTTCTCTCTGCCCAGGCAGAGAGTGGAAAGAGATCAGAACAGAATTCTTACAGGGAGGCAGTCTGACCCTCCACTCCCGCCCTGCTCTGACTCCAGTTCAAAGATAGAAATGAAATCCAAGCAGGGTGTGGTTACACTGTGGGATGTGAGTTTGGCCAGAGCCCAAGCATTGTTATCTCATCTGTTTTACCCAATCCCTGAGCTCTCAAAGTCCTATCACTGCTTCACTCTTTCTCAACCCTCTGGACCTTGAACAGAAAAAGCTGGTGTTTTAGAAGTGGATCAGAGTGACAGGTATCATCTAAATCCAGAGTCCTTACTGTGGTCCATAAGATGCTTCATCAGGAGGCTTCTGTCTGCCTGTGACCGCCTTTCCTGCAACCCTGCCCCTGCTTGCACTGCCCTACTTTCTGGTCTCGAACACATCCAGTATGTTCCTGCTGCACACGCGGTTCCTTCTGCCTGCAAAAGTTGTCCTTTGGTTTCTGCATGGCGTAATTCAGATCACTGCTGTACCTCTGGAACTCAAACTTTCTCAGTCCCATCACTCTGTATTCCATATACCTTGCTCAATTTTTCCTCATAGCACTTGTGTTTAGCTTGATTTCTTCTGCTACAGACATGCTTAGAATATTGCCTCTGCCCTTGCTCTGATCCTTAACAAACTACATACTCATACTCCTTATACTCCATTTCCATTATTCATAAAAATGAATTATTGCAAAGTTCAAATGGAATTACATGTAAAAGCTCTGAATTCAATGCTTATTACATTAAAATGCAAAGTTTCATAATGACAAGGATTTGTAGGTTTAGAGCTATACTTCAGCACCCACAACAGTACCAAGAATTGGTTTAATAAATACATTTAGAAGGAAGGAAAGGAGAAAGGGAGGGAAGGAGAGGAGAGATGAAGAGGGAAGGAAGCAGAGAGGACAATTATGGATCAATGTTAATTTCTGATCATTGTTTTTTACTTTTTTCCACTAATGTGCCTCTGAAATACTTCTATGAAAGAATTTGTGTATGAGAAATGAATACGCACCTACCTTTTCCTAATTCATAAGAGGTCCCGACCTCCCTTCTTACCTTCTGACTCCTTAACGTTGTTCAATCCTTATTTTTTAAGATCTCTAAAAACCAGCAAAAAAAGTAAAACATGAGAAGTAACATACTGAAGCTAGGATAGCAGTGGTATATGTGACAAGTAATAGCTGAGACCCAGAGTCTAGCAAGAACTATCAGAGTAAGATGGCCCATATAACTAACGGCTCATAACTATGAAGTGCTCCAGACAAGAAATTGAATTCTTTGCAGGTCCACTGGTAGACACTCTGGGAGACCTAACAAACAAAGCCCAGGCTCAAAGGTATCTGCCAACAGAAATCCTGGAAGAAGTCCTGACAACCATAAAGTCAATGTCAGGGAAATCTAACAGTGGTCTTCTGGTCAACTGTGAGCTTCATGAAACTCTCAGTGAGTCAGGGAACTGTCTCTGATTATTCTCTTCCATATCCACAACGCCTAGCTAACTCCTGACTTGTGCGTGCTCCATGATTATGCGATGAGTGAATAAATTATCAATAAATTAAGGTCTTTTTTTTAGTTAAAGCAAAAAGCCTCAACACAAATTCTCTTAAACAAACAAACAGGCAAAATAACAAACCCGAAGAGTCCTGGTTTAGACTTGACTGCAGAAGCAGCTGAATGCAGGACACAAATACTATCATCCGCACATGTGGTCTGTCTTTCCACTTTCAGACCACCAGCACTGCCCAAGGCTACATGCTTTCTTAGTCTCATCCAGGAGGAGAAAGAAGTCTTTCACACACGTGAATTAAGGAGGAGGAGAGCATAAAGCATTGCCTCTGCTTAGAACACACACCATTTTTGAGCCAATCACTGGAGTTAAGGAAATGCAAAGCGCTGATTTTCTGAAGCCTCTTTAAGAATAGCACAGGGTCAGCTTAACAATGACCACCTGTGCTGACAGAGACAGGGGATTCACCAAAGGGAAATCTGGTTAAGGTTATTTCTTAGAAGGAGTGTGAGTAAGTGTTGGGATCCATAAACAACAAATGTCCACACTGAGGCAGCAGGCCCAGGCAAGGGAGTCTTGCAGCAGGGATCCAAACATGAGGTCTAGACAAGATTCCAGTCCCTGGGAGCACAGATGGGAGTAAAGCAATGTGGGAGGACTTCAAGTATACATTGGGGTAACAACAGAAGTGGGACTCAGTCGTGAGCCAGCCCGATTAGGAACTGCTACTACAACTAAGGGGAAGAGCAAGACTGTGAAGGAAATTAAAATGAGACCAGTCTCAGCTGCTTTAATATTAAGCTCTCAAAAGCTTCCTCTGAATGAGAATATGGCTGGCTTTAGTGAAGCCAAGGAGATGATAGCATTCACATGGGGACCTATTTATTACCCTCTTACTCTACCAGGGCTTAACTATTCCTCTAGTACTGACACTTTACCTTTAGGCATGTTTCAGACTCATATTAAACTACATGTTGGACATTATCTACAAAGATGTGCCACAGGTACCCCAACTTCAACTTCCTACTTTATCTCCCACCTCTCCTTGTCCCAATCAATACAATATTTTCCTCCAAATCTGGCTCTTTGCCTATATTGCCAGTCTCAATGAATACCACCCTCATCTAAACCAGAAATCCATCCATGATCTTTCTCTTTTCCTACCTGTCTTCTTAGCTATTATCTATCCATCTTTCTCTACATCTCTATTTCTCCTCCTACCTAATCAATCATTAAATCCTATCTCTTATATTTCCTACTTATTGCTTGACTCTGTCCCCTTTCCCCTAGCCCAAAAACTGTTGCCCTGATTCAGGCCCATCTTTTGCAGAAAGTATTTCAATTGCTCCCTAGCTGGATTGCTTACCCTGAGATACACATTTCTGAAAACCATAATCCATATAGTTCCTCTGTGTTCCCATAGCATTTTGTGCCTGCTTCCTTCTTAATATTTACAATATCATATTTTGATTATGGGTTCTTGTGTCTGTCACCCTGACTAGATGCTGAATTTCTTAAGCATGAGAGTTCATCTTTGAATCCTCAGTACCTAACATAGGATCTATAGAAGTAGACCAAATCACGGAGTACTTACATACTTGAAGAGAAGACTGAATCAATAGATATTTCTTTTTTTTTTTTTAACATTTATTTATTTTTGAGACAGAGAGAGACAGAGCACGAACGGCGGAGGGTCAGAGAGAGAGGGAGACACAGAATCGGAAGCAGGCTCCAGGCTCTGGGCCATCATCAGCCCAGAGCCCAACGCGGGGCTCGAACCCACGGACTGTGAGATCGTGACCTGAGCCGAAGTCGGATGCTTAACCGACTGAGCCACCCAGGCGCCCCAATCAATAGATATTTCTAGCTCTCTACTAATCACATGACTACCATAAAAGATTGACAGTGCCTTGTCTTGGGGCCACTGTGTAAAATAATTTTCTTTGGCACGTACAGTGCAGTAGACAAAATTCTACTTTATTGGAATCTTTTGCTTTGATGACATGATTTACTTTCACCAGCAATTTACAGATGCAATGGCCTATGCTTCTGTAATATGCATATTATATCTTTGAAGATGAAAGAAAACATTCCAACCTTGGGCTGTCTCCCTCAATTATAATTATAGATAGCCTACTTTGCACCTACTTTTGGATAAGATACAAAATATCTTTGGGCATCAGTTTGAAAACTCCACTATAATAGTGTAACATCAGATAAATAATCAATCGAAAACTCCAAGTAGACATAGAGACATAAAAAATCTTACTATGAGCAGACAGTCAGTTTTCTTCCGAATTTTCTGACTAATAGATTGGATTATATGTAATCATTCTGGCTCACCTACTTAAATGATGCTTTGATTATGTAAGATAATGAAATTTTTAAGTATGTTTCTAGGTTACCACGTGTGTTTATCTTTGTTTTGATTACGATATGTGACCTGCTTTAACTATTCAGACAAGAGACATTACATAATATGTTTACGGGTATTTATTTTATAGGTATATGCTTTATATAAAATTGCTTAGATGAATCTATGATAGGCTCTGAGTCTAACAAGACTTTAAGTGCCTTCTTACTCATCTCTGCAAGAAAGTTCAACAGAAATTTTAAAAATTTTATCATTTAAAAGAATTTTAACGTTTATTTATTTGTGAGAAAGAGAGACGGAGCGCAAGCGGGGGCAGGACACAGAGAGAGGGAGACACCGAATCCAGAGCAGGCTCCAGGCTCCAAGCTGTCAGCACAGAGCCCAACGCAGGGCTCGAACTCATGAGCCGTGAGATCATGACCTGAGCCGAAGTCAGACACTTAGGTAGCTGAGCCAACCAGGTGCCCCAAAACTTTTATCATTTTGAAAAAGTAGAAGTACTTACTGATATTTATACATTCTTAGATACCATAACTAAGTTCCCTTCTTTAAAAAAAAAATAAGTGTCATATTGGAGAATGTTTATCTTGTAAATCCAGTGAATAACTTAGAAGTAATATTAATGAATTTGCTCCAGACACAGCTTTCATGCTATGTGATGAAAAGGCTATAGGTGTTAATGCTTACAGAAACAACTGATCTAAAGTCTAAACCGAAGAGTCAAAGGCAAAAAAACAAAACGAAACAAATAACACAAGCTAGAGATAATGTTATTTTCAGAGGTAACTAAATATGCAAAATGCATTGTCAAGTCATTCCAAAAGATTTAAAGCTTGGGTCTTTGAAAATAAAAAACAACCTTGTGTTTGCTTCATAAATACCCAGTAACTTATTTAATGATTTATGATTTAAAGTAAGTAAAAAGCTTACTTTAAAAATGCACAACCTCTAACATACTTAATAAGCACCTGAGATGATGACAATTCTAAGCTATCAATACATATTCAATAGTGAGAAAACTTGCTACTCTTCATCCTTTCCTCAACATGCATCTTTTTAATTTGTAAAACAAGCTCATTCATTCATGCCAAGGACTGCCTGTTTCTATTAATGATCTATATTGTGCTACTATGTGTTAAGAAGTTAAATGAAGACAAGAATTGTTGAGACAAGATCACTTTCAAATGGCCTGCTGTAATAAGTTCTGGAAACACCAGTCATTTAATATTTACACATGAGTTATTAGATACCTAGCACTAGGCTGAAGATATATTAGAGTTTTATCAGTAGAGATAGAGACACTGGCCTGTTAGATTTGTAATTGTACAGGGACTTCTACCAATGCATATTCTGTTACTCAGTGCTTCTGTGAGTGTGTGTGCCTCTGTGTGTGTGTGTGTGTGTGTGTGTAATGAGAGAGAGAGAGAGAGAGAGAGAGCAGCTTTCTTTTCCTCTTGTGAGTCAGTGGTATTGGGTCAGTAAAATTAACATTCCTATCTCCTATTCCTATGTGGAAATAAGTTCCTATGCTAGTAGGTGTGTGTGTTGATAATGGCTAAGCCTTTGCCCAAAATATACAAATTGTATTCGTTTTCCTCAAAAAATATTAACTAATTGTGAGTCTTTCCCTTATTTTTTACAAAAATGTGTTTTTATGTGCATCTGACCTTCAATGTTTTATGTGGCAGAGAAAGATGGATGAAAATACCACAATTTGAGGTTAAAATGAAGGGTCCTAAACTAGTAGATCACAAGACGAATCGACCCAGCTGGTGTATGTTATTTGACAAACATAACATTTCTAAAAGCTATTTAACTTCCAGCATTCAGTGATTGGGAGATTTTGTAAAAATTCTACATCGCAGTTTCTCTTGACAATCAAAAGATCTGGAAATATTGGATTCTCATTTCTATGAGGGCTGAGTGAAGTACCATTACTTCCTTTAGACTGGATATGAATCTTCAGTGTAAGAATTTTCTCCATGCACGTCTGCTTCATCATCCACATTACCTGCCTGGCTCCTGCAAACATGTAAGGTTGCAATTCCTGATTTTCATAGAGAGCATAATCTAATTATCTGGTAAATGGGTTAATTAAACATTTATTTTCTCTGTTTCCTTCCCACCCGATAGTAACGAATACTGACCCTTTATCTAAAGTATTCTGGTTATTAGCTTCAAAATGATCCTTTGTAAGCACCTTATGATCCTTTAATCAAAACTAAACAAAGCAAAATCATTTTCATTGGTTATTCTAAAACAAGAAAGTCAAGTCTTTCTATTCAATGAATTGTCAGTTTTTGAAACAATATGTTTTTGTAAGTTCATATTTCTATGTAATTATTTACCTCTTTACTAGAAAATCAGTCTCAATGGTAGTTGACAAGTAACATTATCTTCATACACAAAGCATGGCATATGTCCATGGAGGTTGCCCAAGATCAAGGCACCCACCCATCAGCTTGTGGGAGTATCTATGTATATATGGATATACTAACTCTTATTTTTTTTTAAGTGATATTTTTTGAAACAGATTTTTCCTTAAAACATGTAGGAGAGGTTCTTGGGACTAAATGATGATGGGAAATTATTTTTAAAAATTATTTTTTCCCACTGACATTCAGAACTGTTATGATGATGGCCACTACAAACTTTTTCTACTTGTTCAAACATTAGACACAGGGAAAAACCAAGCGTATGAATATTCCAACACACTGTCCACATTTATAGTAATTTTAAACTCAGAAACTTCATGAAACGTGTGCTGAAAGACAGATAAATTATTCAAGTTTTACCTTGAGGCATTTTTCCTAAGGGGCTGAGTTAGGAACAAAGTTTTACATGGAAACATTGAAGCATCTTAGCTGATGTTGGTGGATGGAGCTTTCTATATTTAAAAGTGAGGCATTTATTTTTTGTCTCCTTAAATAGATGCAAGAGATTAACCTCTAGTTTTTTTAATATCTTCAAGATCTACTTAATGAGCACAGAAAGAGAGCTACATGTTTATGTGCTGATATAAATATTTAAATGAACTAATTTTACCAAATGAAACATTTTGGAAGTTATATAACATAAAAATTACAACAGCATTAAGTTAAACGTTACTAACTTTCTTTGAGAAATTATTATTTTTTTCTTCATAGAGGTAAATTTGCCTGGGAAAAAAACCCACAAAAACAACAGCTCTCTGTACCAATTAAGGCTTTGGGAAAGAATTTGAGAAATTTAGCATTTATCGTCTACTACCTCCTCCAAAAATGGTACTGTTACCCATTCTCAGTAGCCTTCAGTTATTGACCTAGGACTAGAGGTGAATGTGTAATGATCCACCATCTTTCCCTAATGCCCCATTCTACCTGTACTTGATGCCCTGGATTGTGAGTGGGATGTAGAGTGTGGCCAAGAACAAGAATTTATCCAGTCTCAGTAGGGAACTGAATCTGTGACAGAACTCCAACCAGCTGAATCAAGAGGACAAGGACAGAGGACGCTGTTTATGCAGATGGTGCCTTATTTCAATTTTCTCCTCAAACTGGATCATGTCATTTCTCCTACCATCTCTCCCACCATTTCTCAATGCTCTTTAATAGATTTTTTTCTTCCTGATAAAATAGAATGAGGTCTTCTTTTAATACTTGAGTCTTTAATACTTTATTTTAATGCTTCTTTTAATACTCTGAGTCTTTTTTTACACGTTATTTACTTTTAAGTTTTTATTTTAATTCCAGTTAGTTAACATACAGTGTTCTACTAGTTTTGGGGGTACAATATAGTGATTCAATTATTCCATACATCACCACAAGTGCTAATCCCCATCACCTATTTGACCCATCCCCCACCCACCTTCCTCTGGGTAACCATCACTTTTCTCTCTATAGTTAGGAGTCTGTTCCTTGATTAGTCTCTCTCTTCCCCCCGCCCTTAACCATTTGTTTTGTTTCTTAAATTCCACATATGAATGACATTATATGGTATTTCTTTCTCTGACTTATTTTTCTTGGCATTATTCTAAGTCTATCAATGTCATTGCAAATGGCAAGATTTTATTCTTTTTATGGCTGAATAATATTCCAGTGTGTGTGTGTGTGTGTGTGTGTGTATTATTTATTTACTCATTCTTCAATCAGTGGACACTTGGGCTGCTTCCCTAATTTGACTATTATAAATAATGCTGCTATAAACATAGGAGTACATGCATCCCTTTGAATTAGTGTTTTTGTATTCTTTGAGAAATACCCAGTAGTGTGATTGCTGGATCCTAAAGTTGTTCTATTTTTAACTTTTTGAGGAAACTCCCTACTGTTTTCCACAGTGCCTATACCAGTTTGCATCTTCCCCCACCCACAACGTATAAGTATTCCTTTTTCTCCATATCCTCGCCAACACCCTATTGTTTCTTGTGTTCTTTTTTTAAAAATGTTTATTTATCTATTTTGAGTGAGAGAGAGAGAGAGAGAGAGCACATGAGTGGAGAAGGGGCAGAGAGAGATAGAGAGAGAGAATCCCAAACAGGTTCCAAGCTGTGAGCGCAGAGCCCAATGCAGGGCTCGATCCCACAAAGCATGAGATCACAACCTGAGCTGAAATCAAGAGTCAGACTCATAACTGACTGAGCCACCCAGGTGCCCTTTTTATGTTGTTGATTTTAGGTATTCTGACAGGTGTGATGTGGTACCTTATTATAGTTTTGATTTTCATTTTCCTGATGATGAGTGATGCTGAGCATCTTTTCATGTGTCTGTTGATCATCTGTATGTCTTCTTTGGAGAAATGTCTGTTCATACCTTCTGCCCATTTTTTACTGTATTATTTGTCTTTCAGTATTTTTGGATACTAATCCTTTATTGGATATGTCATTTGCAGATACCTTCTCCCATTCTGTAGGCTGCCTTTTAGTTTTATTGATTGTTTCCTTCACTGTACAGAAACTTTTTATTTTGCTCTAGTCCCAATAGTTTCTTTTTGCTTTTGTTTCCCTTGCTTCAAGAGACATATCTAGAAAGAAGTTGCTATGCCAGATGTCAAAGAAGTTAGTGCTTGTGTTCTCTTCCAGGATTTTTATGGCTTCAGGCCTCACATTTAGGTCTTTAACCCATTTTACATTTATTTGTGTGTATGGTGCAAGAAAGTGGTCCAGTTTCATTCTATTCTTTTAAGTAGGCTCGATGCTTAATATGGAGCTGTGAACTCATGAGCCTGAGATCAAGAGTAAGATGCTCTACCAACTGAGCCACCCAGGCTCCCCCAGTTTCATTATTTTGCATGTAGTTGTCCAGTTTTCCCAGCACCATTTGTTGAAGAGACTCTCTTTTTTCCATTGGATATTCGATATTCTTTCCTGCTTTTCAAAGATTAACCATTTAATTGTGGGTTTATTTCTGGGTTTCCTATTCTGTTCCAGTGATCTGTGTGTCTATTCTTGTACCTGTACCATACTGCTTTGATTACTACAGCTTTGTAATATAACTTGAAGTTCTGAATTTGTGATGCCTTCAGCTTTCCTTTTCTTTTTCAAAATTGCCATGGCTATTCAGGGCCTTTTATGGCCCTACTCAAATTTACAATTGCTTGTTCTAGTTCTGTGAAAAATTCTGTTGGTATTTTGATAAGGATTGCATTAAGTGTGTAGATTGCTTAGTGTAGTATAGACATTTTAACAGTATTTGTTCTTCCAACCCATGAGCATGGTCTTTCCATTTCTTTGTGATGTATTCAATTTCTTTCATTAGTGTTTTACAGTTTTGGGGTTTTCTAAATTTTTTAAAATATTTATTTATTTTTGAAGGAGGTGGGCAGAGAGAGAGAGAGGGAGACACAGAGTCAAAGCAGGATCCAGGCTCTGAGCTGTCAGCACAGAGCCCAGAGCAGGGCTCAAACTCACGAAGCACGAGATCATGACCTCAGCCAAAGTTGGACACTTGACCAACTAAGCCACCCAGGTGCCTGAATGTTTTACAGAGTTAAGAGCACAGGTCTTACATACCTTTGGTTAGGTTTAGTCCTAGGTATCTTATTATTTTTGGTGTAATTGTAAATGGGATAGGTTTCTTAACTTCTCTTTCTGCTGCTTCATTATTGGTGTGTAGAAATACAACAGATTTTGTATCCTGGGACTTTCCTGAATTTGTTTATCAGTTCTAGCAGGTTTTTGGGTGGAGTCTTTCAGGTTTTCTCTATATAGTATCATGTCATCTTCAAGTAGCGAAAGTTTTACTTCTTCCTTGCCGATTTGGATTCCTTTTATTTCTTTTTGTTGTCTGATTGCTGTGGGCTAGGACTTTCGATACCATGGATACCATGTTGAATTCTCACTAAGTGGTGAGAATCTTGTTCCAGACCTTAGAGGAAAAGCTCTCAGTTTTTCACAATTAAGGATAATGTTAGCTGTGGGTTTTTCTTATATGACCTTTATTATGTTGAAGTACATTCCCTCTAAACCCACTTTGGTGAGGGTTTTTTTTATCGTGAATGGATGTTGTGCTTCATCAAATGCTTTTTCTGCATCTATTAAAATGATCATATCTTTTCTCTCATATGTATCATGTTGATTGATTTACAAATCTTGAAACATTTTTGCAACCCAGCAACAAATGCCACTTGATCATGGTGTATGATTTTTTAATGTATTGTTGAATTTATTTTGTTGAAAATGTTTGCATCTATGTTCATCAGGAATATCGGTCTATAATTTTCCTTTTTAGCATTATCTTTCTCTGGTTTTGGTGTCAGGGTGACACGGGCCTCATAGAATGAATTTGGAAGTTTTCTTTTCTATAATTTTGGAATAGTTTGAGAAGAATGAATGTTAATTTTTCTTTAAATATTTGTTAGAATTAACCTGTAAAGCCATCTGGTCCTGTACTTTTGTTTATTGGAAGGTTTTTTTGTTTTTTTGTTTGTTTGTTTGTTTGTTGTTAACATTCCATTTTTTGTGCTGGTCATCAGTCTGTTTAAATTTTTTTTTTAATGTTTATTATTTTTGAGAGAGCGTGAGTGGGGAGGGGCAGAGAGAGAGGGAGACACAGAATCTGAAGCAGCCTCTAGGCTCCAAGCTGTTAGCACAGAGCCTGACGCAAGGCTCGAAGCCATGAACTGCAAGATCATGACCTGAGCAGAAGTCGGATGCTTAATCAGCTGAGCCACCCAGATGCCTCTGGTCATCAGTCTGTTTAAATTTTTTGTTTCTTCCTGTTTCAGTTTTGGTAGTTTATATGCTCCTAGGAATTTATCCATTTCTTCTAGGTTGCCCAATTTGTTAATATAGTTTTTCATAGTATTCTCTTATAATTGTTTGTATCTCTGTGGTGTTGGTTGTTATTTCTCCTCTCTCATTTTTGATTTTATTTATTTGATCCGTTCTCTTTTTTTCTTCATTAGTCTTGCTAGAGATTTATCAATTTTATTGATTTTTTTCAAAAAGCCAGTTCCTGGTTTCATTGATCTATCTGTTCTAATGGTTTTTTTAGTTTCTTTATCATTTATTTATTTTTGTTCTAATCTTTATTATTTCTTTCCTTCTGCTGATTTTAGTTTTGTTTCTTGTTCTTTCTGTAGCTCCTTTAGGTGTAGGTTAGGGTTTTTTCTGAGATTTTTTTTTTTTTTTTTTTTTTTTTTTTTTTTAGGTAGACCTGTATGGCTATAAACTTCCTTCTGGAAACTACTTTTGCTATATCCCAAAGGTTTGGGACCATTATGTTTTCATTTTCATTTGTTTTCATGTACTTGTTTTTATGTCTTCTTTTATTTCCTGTTTGACCCAACGTTGTTTAGTAACATGTTATTTAACCTTCATGTATTTGTGGTCTTTCCAGAATTTTTACTGTGGTTGACTTCTAGTTTCATAGCTTTGTGTCAGAAAAGATACATGGTATGACTTCAATCCTCTTGAATTTGTTGAGGCTTCTCTTGTGGGCTAATATGTGATCTATTCTAGAGAATGTTCCATGTGCACTTGAAAAGAATGTGCATTCTGCTATTTTAGGAAGGAATGTTCTGAATATATCTGTTAAATCCATATGTTCCATTGTGTCATTCAAAGCCACTGTCTCCTTGTTTATTTTCTGTTTAGATTATCAGTCCATTGATGTAAGTGGGGTAAGATCCCCTGCTATTATTGTATTATTATTGATTAGTTCCTTTATGTTTGTGATTAACTTTTATGTATTTGGGTGCAATTATGTTCAGTGCATAAATATTTACAAATGTTGTATCTTCTTGTTAGGTTGTCCCCTTTATGATTATATAGTATCTTTCTTTGTCTATTGTTACAGTCTACTTTTTCTGCTATAAGTGTTGTACTTTCTTTTGATATCCATTTGCATGATAGATGTTTCTCCATCTCTTCACTTTTAATCTGTAGGTCTAAAATGAGTCTCTTTTAGGCAGCATTTAGATGGCTCATGTTTTTTTTTTAATTTAGTCCATTTACATTCAAAGTAATCATTGATTGGGGCACCTGGGTCGCTCCTCAGTCTGTTAAACATCCAACTTCAGCTCAGGTCATGAGTTCAAGCCCTGCATCAGGTTCTGTGCTGACAGCTCAGAGCGTGGAGCCTATTTCAGATTCTATGTCTCCCTCTCTCTCTGCACCTCCCCCACTCGCACTCTTTCTCTCTCTCTCTCTCTCAAAATAAATAAACATTTAAAAAAGAGTAATCATTGATGTATATGTATTTACTGTCATTTTATTATTAGTTTTTGGGTTATTTCTGAAGATTTTCTCTAATCCTGTCTTGTCTTTCTCTTTTTCATGGTTTGCTGATTTTCTTTAATGATATATCTGGATTTCTTTCTTTTGATTCTTTGCATATTTTTTTTAATTTTTTTTAACGTTTATTTATTTTTGAGACAGAGAGAGACAGAGCACGAACAGGGGAGAGTCAGAGAGAGAGGGAGACACAGAATCGGAAACAGGCTCCAGGCTCCGAGCCATCAGCCCAGAGCCCGACGCGGGGCTCGAACTCACATACCGCGAGATCGTGACCTGAGCCGAAGTCGGACGCTCAACCGACTGAGCCACCCAGGCGCCCCCTTTGCATATTTATTAATAGTTTTTGATATATGGTTACCATTATGTTTGTACATAATTGTCTTCTGCATATAGTGGTCTATATTAAGTTGATGGTTGTTTAAGCTTGAACCCATTCTTTATTCCTCTCCTCTCCACATTTTAGGTGTATGTTGTTATATTTTACATCCTTTCATTTTGTGAGTTTCTTGACTGATTTTTTACAGAAATATTCATTTTTACTACTTTTGTATTCCCTACCTTTATACTGTGACTTTTGATCTCTCCACTCAAAGAGTCCCCTGTGACTCCTTTAGTTCTTGTGTGCTGGGAAACTTTTTATCTCCTATTTTAAATGATAGTCTTGCTGGATAGAGTATTCTTGGCTGCAGATTTTTCCCATCCAGCGTGTTGAACATATTATGTCCCTCCATTCTGGCTTAGAAAGTTTCTGCTGAGAAATCCCCTGATAGCTTTATGGGCTTCCCTTGTAAGTTACTGTCTTCTTTTCTCTTGCTGATTTAAAAATATTTTCTTTATCACTGTATTTGGCCAATTTGATTATAATATATCTTGGTCTGAATCTACTTTTGTTGATTTTGATGGCCATTCTCTGTGCTTCCTGGATCCAGATTTCTGTTTTCTTCCTCAGGTTAGGGAAATTTTCAGCTATTATCTCTTCAAATAAACTTTCTGCCCCATTTTCTTTCTCTTATTCCAGGACTCCTATAATACTAATATTATTATATTTGATTGGGTCACTGAGTTCCCTAAGTCTATTCTCGTTTTGCACAATTCTTTTTTCTCTCTTTTGTTCAGTTTTATTACTTTCCACTGCAGTTCTTTCCATCAAGCTTGTTTCTCATTTTGTTTACTATTAAGCCCTTTATCTTTCTTGTTATTCCTTACCTCTGTGTTAAGAGTCCCACTCATGTCTTCCACTCTTTTCTCAAGTTTGGTGAGTATTCTTATGATCATTACTTTAAATTCTCTGTCAGGTGTGTTACTTATATCTATCTTGCTTAGCTCTCTAGCTGTGGCCTTATCCTGTTCTTTCATTTGGGATAAATTTCTCTGTCTTCTCATTTTCTCTGACTCTGTGCCTATTTCTGTGTGTTAGGAAAGTCAGCTGCATCTCCTATGCTTGAGAGTAATGACCTTATAAAGAAGAGGTGTTCTAGTGTCTTGCCACGTACTGTCCCCTGTACTCCAGGCCCCGGAGCTTCTGGGAATAGCTCCAATGTGTGCCGTGTGGGCTTTGCTGTTTTTGCCCTGGCTGCTTTATCCTTCAGGCCAGTCATCTGTAGAGGCTCTTTGCCGATTGTGGGCAGTGTTTGGTCCCTGGCCTGAATGTGGTGCCTTTAACTAGGTGTGCTCTGGTCTGTTTGTGAAATAAGACCTGTTGCCACCACCGCCAGGACTGAGGCTCCACAAAACTCCAGCATTAGGAGACATGGTGTGAGCAAGGGTTTGGCCTGATCTTCTGGGGAGAGATTCGCCACTCTGGGACTGGGTATAACTGGGAGGGGTGGTTCTGGAACCCAGGGGGTGGGGCTTGGTGTAAGCAAGTTAGGTAGTGACTGTCATTACTGTGCCGGTTCCCACCGGTGGCTCTGTGCTTATGCTGAGGGACAGGAGAGAGAAATGGCACCTTCCGATTCCTTTGTTCCTGGAAGGGTTTCTCCGTGAATACTGTCACTCTGGGACACACTCCAAGGTGAGTGAATAACCTCCCTGCTGTGTGCCCCAGGTGCTCTTTGGATCCCTGTTTCCATGCAGCATGTCTGCAGGTTGTTTGCCCTTCTTCTCTCCAAGAGCAGTGCAATGCTCTCAGGGCTCTATCCCAGCCAAACCCAATGACATTTAACACTCCAGGCTTTAAGCCCCACTGGTTGCAAGAACTCACACAATTTGTCCCTCTCCAAGCCAATTGCTATGGGATTTGTTTTCCCAGGGCACTCCCCTATGTGCTAATCTGTCTCTTGCCCTTCTCTGGGACCTTGGCTCCCTTCCCACTACAGCAGCCATGATCTGTTCTCTCCCAAGCCATGTTTCTGCACTTCTTCCTTCCTTAATGCGGCCTCTTCTCTACCTTTAGTTGTGGAGTTCTGTCAGTCTTCAAGTGAATTTCTGGGATATTTAGGATGATTTGGTAGTTACTAGTTGTATTCCTGATACTAGGCAAACCTAGGATCCTCCTACTCTGCCACCATCTTCCAACCTCTCTACTTTCAGAGTCTTAAGACTTACTCTTGGTTTTCAATCACATCAGGAGCTATTCTTTTCTACAAATACATATGTCAATTTAGCCTCTTTGCCATTGGTTAACATGGCTCACCCACTCCCACTCTAACCTGGGGACACCCACAATTTAGAAAGACAGATTATAATAAGTGCCTGTTCTAGGCTCCTTATATGTAAATTTTGTTCTCCTTATGTACCATATTACCACTCTCAGGACAGATTGTTACATTACATTTTCACGGATCACAGTACACAAAAGATGCTTAATGTTTGCTGACTTAATAAAGGAACATAGGGAATATCATGGCTTAGACTGGTTCCCAAATTTTAGTATGTGTAAGAAATCACCTGGATGGTTTACTAAAACACAGATTACTGTACTGTGTCCTCAAAGTTTCTGATTCAGTAAGTCTGGGTTTGGGCGCAGATTTCTGCAATTTTAACCAGTTTCCAGATGCTGCTGCTGATACAAGTCTAGAGGTTACACATTGTCCGTAGCTATTGTAAGACTTTAAAATGCTCTAGCCATGTATGCAGTAAAGTCACCATTTTTCTACCACTAACCTAGCTTATGCACTCACATATACAAGATAGAAAAACTGCCTAAAGTTTAACATTAAGGGAGCAAAACTACAAAATAGGTTGATTTCTCTCAACTATACAAAAAACATGTCTTTGATTGTTATTTAATAGTAATGATGAGTGCTAACCAGTAGGGGAAGAAAATAGCAGAGTTGAAAGAGGAGAAACTGGAAGTTGTTTCCATCTCCAAAGGTGGAGATGCCGGTAGCAAAAAATAGGGCAGTTCTGCTCAGAAGCTATGCTGTCCTGCAGCCCCGAAATGGTGAGCCTGAGTTTTCTCCTCTCTCAAAAACAGGACGTAGTGCTCTGCCATCTCCCAATCCTCTCCTCCGAATCAACAAGAGCCCATAGTCTAACCTTTTTGCATTCTACAGGGAAGGAATATATCATGTTCTGCTATATCACCTAAGCTTAAATGTAACTTAAATATGGAGATTTTCAATATCATTCACTAAGTCCAAAATGTCATGGCAGGGTAACAGCATCAACAAGAAATGGTCCAGTTAAAAGTCTAAAGCACATTTTAAAAATCAATGTTAGAGATTAATTTGCTTTCATTGCAAAGAAGGCAAGTGCACATTGAACGAGAACTTAATGTAGCAAGCAACAAAAAGGGATCAGTGGAACCGAGCAATCAAAATGCCCGTATTTAGACAAGAACAGTTTCTTCTTTTATTTAGAAAAAGGTCTCTGATTCTCAGTAAAGCTCAGTGTTTCTTAAATTTGCATTGCTTCCTCACGTTGAAGTTGGAGTTGTTCTTCTATATAACATAAAATTATTTCTTTTACATTTGGATAAAACACTTGGGCCAACAGCATCAATATGTTATCCTTATGAACAAATAGGGCTTTAATAAAAGCTGAGGGAAGAAGCCTCTGCTTATCTACCTTCAAAACTCGGGTTTTTCAGGCTTCTCTGATCAAATCACATACAAAAACACTGCCTTTTAGCAACTTGACCTGCCTTCTGGTGTCACTAAACTTGTTATTTTTTTTTCTCTCTCTCTCCATTTCCTATAACCTGGGAATTGGGTCTAAAAGCTTGATTAGATTTAAACATTTTTGTCATGCTGACACTATAATCCTGTGACCACACCCAGAACCACATACCTCAGTTTGTCTGTTGTGACACTAGGTTTCATAGCTCTGTTAAGTGATCAGGTGCTTCCACTGTAAAAGTAAGGGTTTTGGGGTTTTTTTCCCCCTTTGCAATTAACAAGTAATTTGTGGTGTGATACCTGGACACATTACACAAATATATTCTTCCTTTTCAGCTTCTCATCTAATGATTTTGGCTGTATTGATTATCTTTGCCTGAATCAATTTTACATTTAGGGTTCCAAACAGTGATTTTTCTTTTCTTTTTTCTTTTTTAATCTTTTTTTTAAACGTTTATTTTTATTTTTGAGAGACAGGGAGAGATAGAGCATGAGTGGGGGAGGGTCAGAGAGAGAGGGAGACACAGACTCTGAAGCAGGCTCCAGGCTCTGAACTGTCAGCACAGAGACTGACATGGGGCTTGAACTTACAGACCACAAGATCATGACCTGAGCAGAAGTTGGGCACCCAATCGACTGAGCCACCCAGGCTCCCCAAACAGTGATTTTTCTAATTCTACCATTTCTTTGATAGTAATGAGCTGGCATTCTGTTGTTTAAAAGGTGGGAGGAGTTACCAAAAAATTGCAAGAACTAATACATGAGTTCAGCAAAACCATAGGATATAAAATCAATATACACACATTTGTTGTATTTCTATACACCAATGACGAAGAAGCAGAAAAAGAAATTGAGGAATCGATCCCATCTGCAACTGCACCAAAAGCAATTAGATACCTAGGAATAAACCTAACCAAAGAAGTAAAAGATCTGTACACTAAAAATTATAGAACACTTATGAAAGAATTTGAAGAGAACACAAAGAAATGTAAAGACATTCCATGATCACAGATTGGAAGAACAAACATTATTAAAATGCCTATACTACCAAAAGCAATCTACATATTTAATGCAATCCCATTCAAAATACTACAAGCATTTTTCACAGAACTAGAACAAATAATTCTAAAATTTGTATAGAACCACAAAAGACCCCAAATAGCCAAAGAAACTCTGAAAAAAGAAAAACAAAACTGGAGTCACCACAATCGCAGATTTCAAGCTATAGTATAAAGCTGTAGTCATCAAGACAGTATGGTACTGGCACAAAAGCAGACACATAGATCAATGGAACACAATAGAAAACTCAGAAATGGACCCACAATAATGGTCAACTAATCTTCGACAAAGCGGGAAAGAATACACAATGGAAAAAAAGACAGTCTCTTCAGCAAATTGTGTTGGGGAAACTGGACAGCAACATGCAAAAGAATAAAACTAAACCAGTTTCTTACACCATACACAAAAATAAACTCAAAATGGATGAAAGACCTAAATGTGAGACAGGAAACCATCTCCCTAGAGGAGAACACAGGTAGCAACCGCTTTGACCTCAGCCATAGCAACTTCTTACTAGACATGTTGCCTGAGGGAAACAAAAGCAAAAATGCACTATTGGGACCTCATCAAGATAAAAATCTTCTGCACAGTGAAGGAAACAATCAACAAAATTAAAAGGCAGCCTATGGAATGGGAGAAGATATTTTAAAATGACATATCTGATAAAGGGTTACTATCCAAATTCTATAAAGTACTTAGAAAACTCAACACATGAAAACCAGGTAATCTAGTTAAGAAATGGGCAGAAGACATGAATAGGCACTTTTCCAAAATTGAGATGGCCCACAGACACATGAAAAGATGCTCAACATCACTCATCATCAAGAAATACAAATCAAAACCACAATGAGATACCACCTCATACATATCAGAATGGCTAAAATTAGCAACACAGGAAACAACAGATGTTGAAAAGGATATGGAGAAAGGGGAACCCTCGTACACTGTTTGTGGGAATGCAAACTGGTGCAGCCACCCTGGAAAACAATATGGAGTTTCCTCAAAAAGTCAAAGATAGAGCTACCCTATGACCCGGCAATTGCACTATTAAGTATTTACCCAAAGGATATAAAAATACTGGTTTGAAGAGGCACATAAACCTCACTGCTTATGGCAGCATTATCTACAATAGCCAAATTATGGGAAGTTCCCAAATGTCTATCAACTAATGAATTGATAAAGAAGATGTGGTGTGTATATATATATATATATATATATATATATATATATATATATATACAATGGAATATTACTCAGCCATAAAAAATGAAATGTTGCCATTTGCAGCAATGTGGATGGAGCTGGAGTATATTATGCTAAGTGAAATAAGTCAATCAGAGAAAGAGAAATACCATATGATTTCACTCATATGTCGAATTTAATAAACAAAGAAACAAAACCTATGGGAAGGGGGAAAAAGAGAGGGGAACAACTGATAAGACTCTTAAAGATAGAGAATAAACTGAAGGTTGATGGAGGAAGGTGAGTGGGGGGATGGGCTAAATGGGTGATGGGCATTAAGGAGTGCACTTGTGATGAGCACTGGGTGTTGTATCTAAGTGATGAATCACTAAATTCTACTCCTGAAACAAATACTGAACTTTATGTTAACTACCTAGAATTTAAATAAAAATTTGAACTGAAAAAAAAAGTGAGGGGAGTTTTTACACATTAACTGGTTTCAACACTGCTTTCAAAAATGACATGATAAATAATTTCTTAACCTATTTCCAGAGTAAATTTTTGATATAATGTCATGACCACTAGTGACACATGAGCCTCTCTCTCTCTCTCATAGCACATTATTAATATCTGCTGCTATATAGTCTTAAAGTGATATTTCTACTTGCTCATCATCTGTTACATTATTTTTTCCACCCAACTGTTTCCTCACAGTCACATTTGCTCAAATATCCATTTGCTCAGTGGTCATAGTCCTGCTTTCTACCTTTCACACACTATTTCTGGACCACCTGTCTCAGAGACCTGAAACTATCTTCAGTAGTGATCTGAGACTCTTGAGAAAATAATTTATTCATCTCTACATAGCCAGAACTTAGAACTCTATCAGGGGGGTGGGAGATACTCTACAAATGTTGCTTAAATTGAGTTGAATTCAGTTCATGGAAATGAGGCCTGACCAATTGAAAATGTGGTAGCAAATTCCTCCAGCCTCAACTTCCACAAACAGAGAGTTTGTGATAACCTTTGTGAACCTATATGAAATTAAGTCATTATGCTATGAGAGCTGAGTTGCCAGACTTAGAAAGTAAAAATATAGGATGCCCTGTTAAAGTAGAATTTCAGAAAAATAAAATTTTTTGCTATAAGTATTTCCTGTGAAATACTAAAAGATTATTTGTTTTTATCTGAAATTCAAATGTAATGGGGTATCCTGTGTTTTACTGGCAACCCTACAGAATAGGCACTTTATCTTTGCTTACACTTAATGTCTACTAATTTATGTCATTTATTTATGTTCACTATTTCTTCAAGTATCTATCATAGGCAGTTTCAGTGAGTACTTTTTTATAGTGATAATCACCAGGCTTTCCTCTTTGACTTATGTACCATCTAAGCAAAGTTAAATGTGTCTATAAAATAGAGATAATAAATTTGGATGTCTTTTTTTGTATTTATGAGTATTTGTATGTAAATTTAGTAATTCTTTTTATCTCAGCATGTCTAGTAAAGATTGTTGGCTGTGAAGTATATTGTTCTCAAAACACGCCTTGTACTTAAAATGATTTTTCATTTCCTAATGCAAGAAAGTGGTGATTCTGCCCGAAGATACACTGGAGGATGCAATCAGGCATAGGACTTCAAAATTTCAGTGGTACCAAGGCTTTGCTAGAACAAGGGAACAAAGTCCTATTACTTGTACACAAACAATTTAGCCACTGGCTACTCCATTAAACTAGCTTATATACATGAGCTTTGATTTTCAGACTTTGGTGAAAGAGATATATTTATCATTGCACCTGCAGAATCCATTTAATTAGACTTTTTCGCATGTTCTCTAAAGAATAAATGAAAGTTAATATGCTTTCTATAATATACTGCTTCACTCTGTCATGACATACATGCTTGAAATGATGAATGTGAGTTACTGAATGCCATTCAGACCATTTGGACCACAGCAAACTCAGTCATTCAAAACTCAGTACCTTAAGGGGTTCCTGGGTGGCTCAGTCCATTAAGCATCTCACTCTTGATTTTTGCTCGAGTCATTTCTCATTGTTCATGGGATCGAGTCCCACATTGGTCTCTGTGCTGATAACACGGAGCCTGCCTGGGATTCTCTCTCTCTCTGCCCCTCCGCCACTTGTGCTCTCTCTCTCAAAATAAACAAACTTAGAAAAAAAAACTCAGTATCTTGATTACAAGCTGGTCTTCCATCAAGTTGCACATACACAAAGATTTTGTTTTTAGTGTATAGTGGACATCTTAAGTTTTGTCTGCCAAATCTTTCACATTTCTTTGAGTAACAGCACCCTGACTCTCATTGGGAATCCATCCTCCCTGCATTGTCAGTCCTGTACCCACCCCCACTCCTATTCTAGGAGAGGGCAAATGTCCTAGAATTGAACGATCAGTGCACAGCATGGGAGTAAGGGGATACAGTATCGGACATTTTACATTTGAGGTTCATGGAAGACAAATAGATGGGAATACTAAGAAAAGAGATGACTACATAGGTCTGGAACTCAGGACTAAAGAATAGTTGGAGTAACAGATGTGACTCCATGACACTGTGACTGGCTTGAGGACAGAGAGAAACCCATCTTACTGGCATGTGTATCCCCAGCACCTGAGTACAAATGGTGACTGACATATTCATTCATGCATGCATTCACTCAAAAAAAAAAAAAAGTACCATCTGAAACACTAGGGGTGGGGGAAATGGAGAAGAGCAAAGCTGAGGGAACTCATGTAAAAGAAACTATTTGCTCTCTGAACAAGGAAGAATGGTGGTTTGCCAGAAGGAAGAGGGCAAGAAGCAAAGGAAGATGAAATACAAGAAAAGGGTTGAGTTACGTAAAGAGTTGTGAATGTTGGAATAGTTAGAAAAGAGAATGGAGGAAGCAGCTGGATCTCAGTATACAGGCAGAAGGTCAAGGAGCACTGTAGGGGAAGCTGAAACTGGATGCCATATTGTGGTGGCAACGATCCCAGTCATTGCTTCTCTCCAGCACTGATCTTCCTTTCACCCAAGAATTAGGCCTCCATGTTCTGCCTTCTTTTAGCAGTGCTCCTACTGTTCCTATAGCATTTGTCAATATTTGATCATAGCTGTCTAGTCCATCTATCCTTACACACTGTGAATTCCCCATCTTTGTATTTCTAGCCCCTTAGGTAAGACCTGCCACATAGAAGTCATGCAATCAGTGTGTGTTCAATTGAACTGAATACCTAAATCGAATGATTAATTCTCTTACAGATTGTAATCTGAAAAAAAAAGCTAATTAAATCATTGTTTTAATGGTAGTATAAAAATGTGTTTTGGGGGCAAACATTGAGGTTTGACATGAAAAGTTTATGCAACCAATGTCACTCAAAAGTGATAAACATGAAAGACCAAACACCTAGCATGAATTGCTTAGATCGTGTTTATGAAAATATAAAATTAAAGGCAAAGCTTTTTGGACCAAAGTTGCCATGTTGTCGCTTTTTGTTGTCCATAGCTGCACTTCCTCATGAGATAATCATCAGATTCTGTCAGAGTGTCTGTTTCTTGTGTAATGCCAAGGTTAACTTGGCAAATGAGTTTCAAAAATAAAAATGGGCTCACTGTAGAATTGTAGAGCTGTAATCATTCAAAATGTTTATCACTTCTCAAGACCTAGCTAAAAATATTTAAAGCTCTATATGCTTTGCCAGCTCCTCTGTTGAAATTCTCAACTCTTCTGTTGACTCAGGAGAGAGCAAACTAAGACTAAACAATCTTAGGTGTCTATATGTTCATAAATATAATAGGTGATATGGTGCAATGGAAAGGATTGACCCAATACACTAACATTTAAAAAGAAGGTTTTATTTCTTAAAAATGTTATTTATTTATTTTAATGGGGGGGGGGGGGGGTGAGGGAAGGGCAGGAGGCGGGAGGGAGAGAGAATCCCAAGCAGGTTCCCTGCTGTCAGCACAGAGCCTGAGGTGGAGTTCAATACCAGGAACCATGAGATCATGAGCTGAGTGGAAATGAAGAGTCAGACACTTAGCCAACGGAGCCACCTAAGTGCTCCATAAAAAAGGTTTTATAAATGGAGTATTTAAGGAGGTTATTTGGCAGAATAAAAGGAAAAGAATATTCTAGGGAGGAAATAATGCCTTATGAAGGGCACCAAACTACCCCAAGTAGAGAGAAAGGGTTCACCAGATTTAAAGCCATCGATTAGGCCATATTTGACAGTGGGTGGGATTCCAAGTGTGAAATATCAGAGGTAGGGACTCTGTCTGATTTGCTTTCTTCCAGGCTATCAGAACATTTAAGACTGGGGCTGGTCCGGAATGTCAGAAGCCTAATTAGCTAGCTTACCTTCAATCTCACATTCATTTTTGTTCCATGTGACCAGAATAAGAGCTAAAATGTGAGTTTGAATGTTAAAGGTACTTTGGCCTAAGCTAATTTAAATCCAATTAGATTAGAAAAATGGTTGTTCCCCTAATACAGTTCGTTATAACATATTCCTCTGCATTGAGGTTAGTAGCCAAGGTGCTAACTTTGCTTTACTTTGTCATTGTTTCATTTATATATTCCTGCCACAGGAACTTCTTAGAGGGGTATTGAAGTAGGATTTGGGCATTTGTGCCTGGCCAAAACACCCTAAAAATATAACAAAATCTTAACAAATAATGATTTTTAAAAATCGAAATGCATTTTCCTAGGCTTTGGTTTAGGCTGTGTAATGTTACTGAAATTAATCTCCCTATAGGTTTGTTTCCTTCATTATATTATTAGTTTCTTATGGACAAAAACTGTTTGAGTCTACTTTATATTCCTAGAGCATAACACAGAGCCAGGCACATGGTTAAGCATTTAAATGCTTGTTGAGAGGGACTGGTTGTCCAGTGCCAGTTGTATAATTAGAATTTCTTTTTTTCTTACAGAGTTAGGAACAAAACTGCAGTGACCTGCTGCTATTTTGAGATGCTGACTATCATGGAAATTTTCCCAACCTGCTTTGTTGGGATAGCCCAGCCACAAGAGCTCTACTCAATGTAAAAACTGTACCAAGTATGCTTTGTAAAACCTTGGGGCAGTTAGCGTGAGGCTATGCAAGGAATACCAAATTGGTAGTGTGCTAATCTGGGCTCTATTACTTAATCTACTAACTATGGGAAAGCCACTTCATCTCTCAGGGGCCTTAATTTCCTCTTCTGTTCATTAAGGGGATTGTATTAAATTATCTCTAAATTCTCTACCAGCATTAACGTCCACCTAAAATTCAGCTTTGTGTTCCTAACACAATGCTGGACTTATATTATGAGTTTAATATTTATTAGTTGAATTAAGTTGAAGTCTTAGGGTCTCTAACACTCACAATGTTTTAGTTTAAACCTCACATTGCTTTCAATGTTAACTTTAAAATTAAAATCAAAATTGTTTCTCGAAAAGGTTATTTTCCTCTCATTTTTCCTTTATCCAGCTTATATATGAACACTCACACCATGAGAAAATCACAGTAAGTCAACTTGTACTTTTTAAAATCTAAGTTGACAAATTTTGCCTTTATGAGCACAACATTCTCTAAGAGAATGAGATTTCAAGGGGGAAATATTTTAAATTACTTGTGCAGTTAGTGCAGTTACTCAAGAAGTTCTGAGAACACACAATAACATACTAACAATCTGTAAGTGAAAAAGTGGTAGTTTTATTTCTGTAACAAAATGTATTCCTTCAAAGAACTTATTGAAAACCTCTAGCTTACTTATAGTTATCAAATGACTTTCAAAGTAATATAAATATCTTTACTTTTTAAAAAATGTGTTTGTGGGGCGCCTAGGTGGCTCAGTCGGTTGGGCGTCCGACTTTGGCTCAGGTCATGATCTCAGGGTTTGTGAGTTCAAGCCCTGCGTCAGGCTCTGTGCTGTTAGTTCGGAACCTGGAGCCTGCTTCTGATTCTGTGTCTCCCTCTCTCTCTGCCCCTCCCCCACCCACACTCTGTCTCTATCAAAAAATGAATAAATGTTAAAAAAAAAAATTAGAAGAAAAATTTGTTTGCAATTTCTTTTAAATGTTTATTTATTTTTGAGGGGGTGGGCAGAAAGAGAGGGAGACCAGAGAATCCAAAAAAACCTGGGGCTCGAACTCGTGAACTGCAAGATCACGACCTGAGCCGAACTGACTTAACTGACTGAGCCACCCAGGTGCCTCCATAAATTTGTAATTCACACTTTTTACTAATTCAAGGTTTTTTTTTTTCATAACAATCAATAAAATTAGTGTGGTTGTACATATTTATATGATTACCCTCCAAATGATACACAACTCTATACTAACATGGAATTACTTTTAATGGTCATTGTTAACATATTGGGGTTGAACACCGATCTCTCAACAGTAGTAATGGTACCTGCTGGAAGTAGAGTATCATTACAAGGAAGAAGGATTGATATTTGATGTATTTTTTTTGACTGCTTACCATATGACAGGCACTTTGCATTATTTCATTTGACCTTGTCAGTTATTTTAAGATTATTATCATTTCCATTTTTAAAATGAGAAAACTAATGTTTAAAGAAGTTGTTACTTGCTCCAGAGAAAACAACTGGATTCCATCCCAAGTTGTCAAATATCAAAGCCAATGCATGTACCTAAATGCTATGTTATGTTTACTTTGTTATAGTAACTGCCTTACATAATTCTTTCAAGAATTCATGAATTTGTCTAACTAGAATTTCATCAAAAAGTTTTCTCTGGGGGCACTTGGGTGGCTCAGTCAATTAAGCATCCAACTTCAGCTCAAGCCATGATCTCATGGTTTGTGAGTTCGAGCCCTGTGTTGGGTTCTGTGCTGACAGCTCAGAGCCTGGAGCCTGCTTCAGATTCTGTGTCTTCCTCTATCTCTGCCCTTCTCCCTCTATCTCTCTCTGTCTCTTTCAAAAGTAAATAAACATTAAAAAAATTAAAAAAATAAAAACAAAAATCTTTCTCTGAAACTCAACTAACTAGATAGTCACATAAAGGTCAATATCTGCCCAAGATCCTTGAGTTAACAAAAAAAGTTTTAATTTCTTGTATGAATTTACCACTTCCTCTGATATGTGATAATCAAACTACAGTTATAAAGAGTCACCCTATCATTGGCAGGGGACATTATTAATGCTTAACATCACTGAGAATATCAACCACGAAAACAACTGTGGTTTAGTATTTCCCCATGGGAGATATTGATATCAAGACTTCAACAGTTAAGTGTGTATTAAGTTTGTCCAAAACTTTAGACCAAAAAAATTATCAGAAGTTTCCTTACTAAATAATCATTTCAAAATACTTGTCAGTGGAGCTATCTAGAAATACCTCAAAAATATACATTTATAATATACCTTTATATGCCTGAAAGATTAACCATTCCAAATTAGCTAAACAATACTTGTGCCCCTATAATCAGTCATATAGTTTGATGGTCAATCAATATTTACTGATCTCATGCTTGGAGCTCAAACTTCTGTTTTGTAATTACATTTCAAGAATTTTTCCTTAATAAGGATTAGTCAAAGATGTTTAGCTGTGTATTTTTTTAGTAGGAAATTGTAAACGCCTGAAAAGTCATCAAAAGAAGATTGATTAAATAAAATAAAGTACATTTGTATACAGTAGACCTATATTCATTGATATGGGAAGATGTCCATGATGTATAGCTAAATGAAAAAGATGATTATTAAATTCTATGTAAAGTGATCTTGCTTTTGTTTATTTGTTTTTTTTAAATAAACCTGTTCCATGGGTTCAAGCCCCGCATTGGGCTCTGTGGTGACAGCTGGGAGCCTGGAGCCTGCTTCGGATTCTGTGTCTCCTTCTCTCTTTGCTCCTCCCCCACTTGTGCTCTGTCTCTATCAAAAATAAGTAAATGTAAATAAATAAATAAATAAATAAATAAATAAATAAATAAAATGTGGCGCCTGGGTGGCTCAGTTGGTTAGGTGTCTGACTTTGGCTCAGGTCATGATCTCACAGTTCGTGGGTTCCAGCCCCGAGTCAGGCTCTGTGCTGACAGCTGGGAGCCTGGAGCCCTGAGCCTGCTTCGGATTCTGTTTCTCCTTCTCTCTCTGCCCCTCCCCCACTGTGCTCTGTCTCTCTGTGTCTATCAAAAATAAATGTAAAAAAAAATAAAAATAAATTAAAAATAAACCTGTTCAAGGGTGCCTCAGTGGCTCAGTTGGTTAAGCATTGGACTCTTGGTTTCAGCTCAGGTCATGATCTCACAGCTTGTGAGTTCGAGACCCATATCAGGCTCTGCACTGATAGTGCAGAGCCTGCCCGGGATTCTCTCTCTCTCTCTCTGTCCTTCCTTTGCTCTCTCTGTCTCTCAAAATAAGTAAACGTTCTAAAACAAAACAAAACAAAACAAATAAACCTGTTCAAAACGAGAATGAGACACCACCTCACACCTATTAGAATGGCTATATCAGAAAATCAAGTAATAGCACGTGTTAGTGAGGATGTGGAGAAAAGGGAACACTTGTGCACTGTCGGTGGGAATATAAATTGGTGCAGCCACTATGGAAAATAGTGTGGAAGTTCCTCACAAATCTAAAAATAGATTTTAGTGGAAGCAATTCCACTTCCAAGTATATATCCAAAGAATATGAAAACAGTAACTCAAAAAGACATATGCACCACCATATTTGCTGTAGAATTATTCACAATAACGAAGATATGGAAATAACCTAAGTGTCCATCAATGGAAGAATGGATAAAGAAGATATATGCATACCATAATATTATATATATAATGGAATACTTTATATAAATATACCAGAATCTTATTCAGCCACAATAAAGAAGAAAATCTTTTTTTTTTTAATGTTTTATTTATTTTTGAGACAGAGAGAGACAGAGCATGAGCAGGGGAGGGGCAGAGGGAGAGGGAGACACAGAATCTGAAGCAGGCTCCAGGCTCTGAGCTGTCAGCCCAGAGCCCGACGCGGGGCTCGAACTCACAAACTGTGAGATCATGACCTGAGCCGAAGTTGGACCCTCAACCGACTGAGCCACCCAGGCGCCCCAAGAAGAAAATCTTGACATTTATAATAACATGGATGGATCCTGAGGGCTTTATGCTAGTGAAATAAGTCAGAAAGGAAAAGACAAATACCATATAATTTTTCTTATATGTAGAATCAGAAAAAAAAAACAACCCAGCTCACAGATATAGAGAGCAGTTGGTGGTTGCCAGATAGAGGCAAGGGGTTGAGGCTGGGAAATATGCATGAAAGGGATCAAAAGGTACAAATTTCCAGTTATAAAATAAATAAGTTATAGAGTTATAATGTGAAACATGGTGACTTTAGTTAATAGTACCATATTGCATATTTGAATGTTGCTGAGGGTAAATTTTAAAAGTTCTCATCATTAATAAATATATATTTTGTAAGTATATATGGTGATGGATGTTAACTAGACTTATTGTGGTGATGATTTCATAACATACATAAATATCAAATCATTATGTTGTATACTTAAAACTAACATAACGTTATATGTCAATTATACCTCAGTTAAAGTTTTTTAAATAAATAAATAAACATGTGTATGTATTCATGAATGTATTTAAAAGAAAAAAATCTGGAAGATATTCTATGCACCAAAATGTTAGCAGATCTCTGAGTAATGGAATTACAGGTGGCATTATTTTCTTCTTTATATATTTTATTGTTTCCTGATAATTTTGCAATGAGAAAAAATTACTTTTATAATCAGACAACAAAAGCTATTTAAAACATCTCTAATAAGCATTAGGAGGAAGTTTAATCTATGGTCCCTGAGAAATGTTTACAGTGTCCATGTATGAAACACACTTAAAAAGAGTCTATTATATTTGTCATAGCCCGTGTTGGAAACTCCAGGATTACTCAGTTAATCAATCATAAGCATTTGTCAAACACACACAATGTAAGGGACTTGATGCTTCATAGGGTAAGAGAAAAAAGAAATTCAATGTACCTTAAAGGATCTTAGACTAGCTGGAGGATGAAAACATATCTACAGGATCCATTTTTACTAATAACTAGTAAAGAGTGTAAAAACTCGCTGACTTATGTTCACGGGCAGAAGAAAATTTATCTCCTAACCACCTATTGAACCTGGTTCATGCTTGTGCTTAAGATGAGGTTGAGGCAGACCTCTATTATTTTTTGTATTATTTTAAATTTCTAATTTCAAAGCCATTAGTGTATTAGGATCTGTTGTACTCTATTGTACCAAAAGCTAAATTTATGAATTTGTGAATTTTTTTCCTACAACGATGAAAAAAAACTAACAGTTGGGCTTTATTTAATATCATTAACTTTGTATTATCTGAAATCATCTGAAAATGTGATATTCCTCATACCTAATTTTCTTAATGTCTAGAGCTTACACATTAAGGGTCACACTTTTTAATATTTTACCCAAATATTCACAACTATGTTCTTGCCTTCTTAAGTCACTAAATAAAATGTGATACTTTCTCCAGAATTTATTACAATGAATACTCACTATTATATACAAATTTGTGTCAAACTACTGAAAAGTATGACTTTTTGCCCATTGGTTGACTGGGTCTAAGCTGTTGTGGTTTCTCAGGTCTCGTGTCTGCTTTTTGCTGCTATAGTTTTTAAACTATATAGTCTTTTGTTCTTCAGGTGTCACCTGTCACTTGCTGCTAAGAATCTGACATTAGCAATGTTCCTCTCCTCCTCTTTCTTCTTTTCTCTCTAATTTACTGCAGGCTAAGAATAAGACCACTCCTCCAAATGAATGGAGAAGGTAGGAGCTCTCATATGTAAAGTATACGGGCTCATAGACTTTGAGAAATTTACATTGGCTATTCTGAGGCCTTTCTTGTCTTCCTGATTCTCAATACTGCCATTGATTGCTGAGGTTTTCATAACCTCTAGATTTCTGAGATGTTTTGTATTTCAAAAAAACTTTGATGGGAACTTTTAAATTGACTTTAACCGTTAAATTGATCTTAGAATCTTAGAATTGAAGGCAGACCTCCTTCAGAAAAGAAGGGTAAAAAAGATATATAGAATAAGTATTGAGAAATGATGCAAAAACAAAAAAAAAGAGAAAGATACAAAAGGAAAAGAGAGGAAAGTTGGGACAAAAAGAAGGGAAGGAAGACAGAAAGGCAAGGAGAGATGAGGGTATGATAGACAAAAAGAGACAGAAGGACAGGGCACATAGGTGGCTCAATCAGTTAAGCATCCATCAGACTCTTGATTTTGGCTCAGGTCATGATCTCATTGTCCATGAGCTAGAGACCCATGTTGAGCTCTGCACTGACCGCATGGAGCCTGCTTAGGATTCTCTCTTTCCCTCTCCCTCTCTCTCTCTTCCCCTCCCCCACTTGCTCTCTCTCTGTCTCAAAATAAATAAACATTAAATTAAAAAAAAATAGAAGGAGAGATGAAAAGATTTGGGGGGGGGGAGAAATGATGCAGAGAGAGGGACTAGAGGAGGAAAGAAAATTAAAGTAGCAGTGGGAAGAGGAGAAACAGATGTGGAGAGAGACAGAAAGAGAAAAACAGATATAGGAAGAATGAGGTAGAAAAAAAGAGGCATAGAGACAGAGTAATAGAGAGATAAAAAGAGAGAAAAGGAGGGAGGGAGAGATATACCACTGGGACTCACTGGGGGCCATCTTAGAGGCTGGCTCCCCACCACTTAACCAGTTTGATATTAACTGAAGTTCAAATTTAAACTTCTGAAAAACAAATGATAAGAGTGTAAGATGGCTTTTGAGAACTTAACCCTTTTCTTCTGAAGTTTTAAAAAGGAGAGTAACTAACTGAAAGAAGTCAGAGAAAGAGATCATATGATTTCACTCATGTGGAATATGAGAAATTCAATAGATGAACATAGGGGAAGGGAAGGAAAAGTAGGATAAAAACAGAGAGGGAGGCAAACCATAAGAGACTCTTAAATACAGAGAACAAACTGAGGGTTGCTTGAGGGGAGGTGGGTGTGGGGATGGGCAAAATGGGTGATGGTCAGTAAGGAGGGCACTTGTTGGGATGAGCCCTGGGTGTCGTATGTAAGAGATGAATCACTGGGTTCCTTCCTGAAGCCAAGTCTACACTGTATATTAACTAATTTGAATTTAAATTTAAAAAAATTAAATTAAATTTTAAAAAAATTAAAAGGAGAGCAACTAAGCAATATTGAAGATTGTTAGTAATATTTACTACCTTAACAGGAAAATTATCATGGGAATATAAATGTGACTTTATGAACATGGCATAATTTTCTCTGGCTGCAATATTGACAGTTAGAACTTAGGTTCTAAGGTTCTCTCTCTCTCTCTCTCAATGAGGTATAATTTACCTACAGTAAACTTCACTCATTTTCATGTATAGTTCTATCATTTTTGACAAAGGTACTATTATGTAACGATAACCATAAATCAAAATAGAGAACAGTTCCATCACCTCAAAATATTAGTACTCCTTTTCTATTTTCTTCCTTTTCTTCCCTTACTCAGGCAAGAATTTGTCTCCAGAATTAAGTCAATAATGTACCAGAAATCTTATAATAAAGAAAACTACACTATGTCAGAGTTCATCTCTAGAAATGAGGTATGTAGGGTTGAAGTATGATAGAAGTGATGGAGATAAAGGAAGCTCAAGGGACTGTCACAGTAAGCACACAAGAATGGCTGTAAAAGTACAAGACCAAGACTATAGGGACAGACTTTCAAGCTTTCATTTCATGTCAACTAATCTGATGCCACACCAATATTTCCTGTACCTGAAGAAGCAGAACATTAACAACAGTTTTTATGGATATGTGCAGAGGAATGGACTTACCTACTCAAAGGTTTGTTTTTAACCTGTACTAAAAGAAGAGTGAAAATTAGTTACCTTCCCAGATAGAAATATCTTAGCTGATTGCCTACTTGGGTATAAATTAATTAAGAATAGAGACATTCTTGTGACAAGCGCTGGGTGATATGGAATTCTTGAATCTCTATATTGTACATCTGAAGCTAATATAACACTGTGTTGACTAACTGGAATTAAAATAAAAACTTAAAAAATAAAAATAAGAGTAAAGACTTTTTTTTCATATTTCAATGCGTTTGTGTCTTGCATATCTATATATATCTGGCTGATATAACTTTTATCCCTCTCAGCATATCTTTCACATCCTTTTTCAATCATAAGTGTGAATGGAGCATATATTCTTCTTTATTCTTAGCTACTCAGATAACTATGTAATAGGTACTAAAAAGGCATAAAAAGAATGATAGACTTTTATCTATAAAAATAAGATATAAAAAAGATAGAACTCACAAGGATGAATCTGAAATAGGATTTAAGGGAAATAAATTAAGATAATTTGAGAAATAGGGGCACCTGGGTGGCTCAGTTGGTTAAGCGTCTGACTTTGGCTTGGGTCAAGATCTCATGGTTTGCGAGTTCTAGCTCCGTGCTGGGCTCTGTGCTGACAGCTCAGAGCCTAGAGCCTGCTTCAGATTCTGTGTCTCCCTCTCTCTCTGCTCTTCCTCTGCTTGTGCTCTCTCTCTCTCTCTCTCTCTCTGTCTCAAACATAAACATTAAAATTTTTTTTAAAAAGGTAATTTGAGAAATATCAAAGGAGTTACATTTAATTTACATATAATATGTGAATTGGTGTGTGTGTGTATCAACGATGAGAAGGATTATGAATCAGAGGTAAAGATAGGTACAATAGGTGTAATAATATTGATGATTTAAATAAAATTCATATAGTTTGGGAAAGCTAGAAGTATCTAAAGCCCAACAGATACAAGAAAAAAACACTATTGGTGACTGAAAGGAAAATGGAGGGGTTAAAAAGTGGGGAAAAGTTTAGGATAATGTGGAGAGTATGTGGAAAAATAGAAAGATGATCGAGTTGGAGAAATTGTTCAGACTAAGAAATCCAATGTTTACCATGTAGCTGTCAAGTCAAACACAGCTTACAGAAACTTTACAAATTGCAGTTACTCTCTTGGACTCTCTACATTATCCTGACTTAGCTTCGTCCGCATTCTTAACAAAACAAACAATCAAGCGGGGAAACAATACACCAGTGACCTTACTGTAGTATGGCTCATTTTTCAAGAACCTTTAGTTGTGCCTAGTGATCACTAAACTCTTCTCAAAGCTTCCGCTCCTTTTAGGCTTTTTAAAATTGAGGTATAATTGATGTATAACATGATATTAGATTCAGGTGTGCAACATAATAATGATTTCATATTTGTATATACTGTGAAATAATCACATTAAGTCAGGTTGCTGTCTGTCACCCTATAAGGTTACAAATTTTTTTCTTGTGATGAGAACTTCGTAACCAATTTTATTTTATTTTTTAACTTTTGCTTATTTTTGAGAGACAGACCACGAGCGAGGGAGGGCAGAGAGGGAGCCACAGAATCCGAAGCAGGCTCCAGGCTCTGAGCTGTCAGCACAGAGCCTGAAGCAGGGCTCAAACCCACAAACCATGAGATCATGGCCTGAGCCAAAGTTGGGATGCTTAACTGACTGAGCTACCCAGGTGCCCCGCTTTTAGCCAATTTAAAAAAAATTTTTTAACGTTTATTTATTTTTGAGACAGAGAGAGACAGAGCATGAACGGGGGAGGGTCAGAGAGAGAGGGAGACACAGAATCTGAAACAGGCTCCAGGCTCTGAGCTGTCAGCACAGAGCCCGATGCGGGGCTCGAACTCACGGACCGTGAGATCATGACCTGAGCCGAAGTCTCTTAGCCAATTTTAAATGTGCAATGCATTGCATTCATTTTATGTTTGTCTTTCCTAAAGTTTTACTCAGAAACAATGTATAACTTATTGATGTATAGTTATTTAGGGAAATGTGAAAATACATTTAGTGAACTGATCACCAGGAAAAGCCAATCTATTCAATTAATGCAAGAAAACTTATCTATTTGTTGGCAGTGTGATAAATGAGGATTTTTAGCAAAATTAGACCCTGTTATTCATCATCCTTTCAGAAACTAGCCTACATTCTTTCCGTTTTTGACACCCACGTGCAATCAATCATTCAGCTTGATTGATTTCTGGCCCTTCCTCTCCATCTGTACTATCACCGCCCTGCTGAGGCTGTCTCCATCTGTCACTCTGGTACTGTTAGGGTCTTGCCTCCTCTGATCTAACCAGCAGTTTGGGGTGGTAAATGGTGTTGGGGTCAATGTGATGAGTGTCTTCTCCCTCCTTACCCACGTCCCACTGTTGCTCTAGAATTTACAGATTCATTTCTTCACAGCAGCCTTTTCTATTCCCCAGAATCTAACTTCTCTTTTTTTCCAGACTGATCTTTCTGACCCAAATATCTGATGATACTACTCCCCTGTTAATAGTTCTTCAATGGCTCCCATCATCTGAAGCAAAAGTAGCAATTGCCAATGCCCTCAGGGGCCATGCAGGTGGCATAAGTGACATTTGAATAAAGTGGATCAGTTGGGTACTATTGCAGGGTGGTGACAGCAGAGTCTGTCAAATTTGGGAAAATGTTACCAGAATTCCCAGTTTTCAGGAGAGGCTAGAAGACCAGATTTACATGTGAAATTTCTCAATTTGTAAATGTAACAACTAGTTCAATACTTTCTAAACATATCATGAGCCAAACAAACCACTTCTTTTTAAAATTTTTTTTTATAATGTTTATTTATTTTTGAGACAGAGAGAGACAGAGCACGAACGGGGGAGGGGCAGAGAGAGAGGGAGACACAGAATCGGAAGCAGGCTCCAGGCTCTGAGCCATCAGCCCAGAGCCCGACGCGGGGCTCGAACCCACAGACCGCGAGATCGTGACCTGAGCCGAAGTCGGACGCTTAACCGACTGAGCCACCCAGGCGCCCCCAAACAAACCACTTCTGTAGCCTGTGGATAATCAGTTTGCCAACTCTAATCTGATAGGATAAAATCCAAACTCCTTAGTGTGGCGTAAAGGGCTCTTCATGTTCTATTTCCTGCCTACCTTTCCAACCCTATCTCTTGACCATTCTAGCCAAAAAAGCATGTAGCTTCATTAATTGCAAGTTACCTTCACTTCCAGGAGAAATGCAGTTTTACTTGCCTTTGTGTTTCCTCCTCTCTTCCTCTGATGGAGTGTCTTAATTCATACTGCATCACTCCCAAATGCTTCATCCAATCCCTCTTTGATTAATCATCTTGCTTAAGTATCATCTCCTCCTAGAAGCTATCCTGTCTTTACCCCTCCCCTCCCTGGCCATCTAGGATAGATGTCTTTACAATGGGGTCACAAAGCACTGAGTAAATCCCAGTCATTACAAAATAAAGACTCTAAGATAAGAAACAAGCATATGTGGGGAGCTAAGTTCCATTTCATGTTTGTAAGGATTGGATATATTTCATGTCAGTAGGCAAGTGTATCAACAGGTATGGAACTTGGATGCAATATCTGGCCTTGAGGTAGGGATCTGAGAAAAACCTTGTGAAATCCTGTGAAATAGGTGTAAGCAGAGAAAAAGGACTATGTGAGAGGAGTCTTAAAATAGTTTGAGGGGCGCCTAGCTGACTCAGTAGTGCATGCAACTTTTGATCTCAGAGTTGTTAAGTTCATGTTTCGCATTGGTGTAGAGATTATTTAACAATAAAAATCTTGAAAAAAAAGAAAAGTAGTAGTTTGAGAATTAGGAGGAAAACCAGAAGCAAGTGATGTCATGGAAGATGAAGGAAAATTTTCAAGGAGGAGGAAACATATTCATCATGGGCAAATACTGCACAATGTCCAGTGGATTTAGCAATAACATCAGTAGACATTTTGATAAGACCAGTTTTTTTTTAATGTTTATTTATTTTTAAGAGAGAGAGAGAGAGAGAGAGAGAGAGAGAGAGAGACAGAGTGCTCCCAGGGGAGGGGCAGAGAGAGGAGACACAGAATCTGAAGCAGGCTCCAGGCTCTGAGCTATCAGCACAGAGCCCTATGTGGGGCTTGAACCAATGAAGCATGAGATCACGACCTGAGCCAAAGTCAGAGCCTCAACTGACTGAGCTACCCAAGCACCCCAATAAGACCAGTTTTTAAGGAATGGTGGGTGTGAAGCCAAACTAGAGTGAATTAAGGAATGAATAAAAACAAGGAAGTAGAAACCATGAATAAAGATTATCTGTCAGGATTATTTTTTGTGGATTGAAGAAGAGACACTAAAATTGTATGTGGGGTAAGGAGGAATTTTTTTTGGAAGAGTTATTTATTGGTTATTTTTAGTATTTATCAATAGGGGACTAATTTGCATTTTGAGAAGGATAATTCAATATTATATGAGTTCCTTCATACTGCAAGTTATTTAGCATTTCTGCCACCTCTCTCCTCACTAAATCACAGTAGTGCTCACCAGTTATTTTGATAAACAAAAATATCCCCATCCCCATCCATATTTCCAAATGCCTTTGAGACAATGGTATCGGTCCTATTAGAGAAGCACAGCATGGCCTTCCACCAATAGGTTTTTTTTATTCTCTCAACATTTTATTATGAAAAATTTCAAACAGAAAACCTGAAAGAATAGTTATTATAAACACTTGAATACCCACTAACTAGATTTAGATGTTATTGACATCTTGCCATATTTGCTTTATTGATTTATGTGTATGTGTTTATATTTATTTTTTATTTTGCTGAACCATTTGAAAGGAAACTGTCAACATCATGACACTTTATACATGCATCTCCTGAAGGACTGGTTCTATAATCACAACATTACGACCACATCTTAGAACACAAATAACAAAAAATTCCTTGACATCAATCTAAAACCCAATCTACATTCAAATTTTTTCAATAATCAGTTATAAAAAATTTTTTCCAAACCAGAACCTAATGAAAATTTACATGTTTAATTTGGCTGTTAGGCTTTTCAGTTTCTTTCATTCTAAAATATCCTCAGTTTTATATTTTTTGCAATATTAATTTTTTTAAGAGATCAGGCCAATTGTCCAGTAGACTATCCTACATTTGAGTTTTTATCATTAAATCCTTATGATATTATCTAATATGTCATTTTAACCCCCTTATTTGTTATAGAATGATATTTGGTCTAAAATACCTAGCTTGACTTATGCTATTCATTTTTGGCAAAAATATACCACAGATAATGCAAGGGAACATAATGTAAGCTCTTCTACTATTCATGATATTATGTTTGATCATGGAATTGAATTATTGCCCACTATAAGTTGTTGATTGTAGGTAATATATGTTTACATTGTTATAACATTTGCACTATATGGGACTTGGTACATGGCAGGTGCTCATAAATATTTGCTGAATGAACAACTGAATAAATGAATGATATGAACTGAGTTTGAGGGATAGCTAGCAAAATGGAAGGAGTAGGGTTCTGACACACAAATTCTAGAATAAATGGTTACAGATCTAACTGAATAAAGAAATTATTGAGCATTTACTCTTTATTGTTTTAAATCTTATGTTTTATAATGAGCATATAATTTTTTGCTCATTCTTGTTTCTACGCTCATGTTCAGAAACGTGCCCTTATGTCATTTGCTATGAAAAGTGAAGTAATTATGAGGTAGTTCCTATGGGGAAATGTTTTCACTTGGTGTAACAAAATATCTTGAATAAAATGTTATTAACAAGTTTGACATTCTATCTGATGATCTTTGTCACTGAATAACAATAATATTGTTATCAGGTAGGGTTCTTTGTTGCCAGCACAGAAATTGACTCTAGCTTTAAGCAAAATTAATTAACTAACTAATTAATTAATTAAATGGAAGGATATGAGAAGTTCCCAAAATTGGAAAAAGAAAAAAAAAGGCCAAAAAGCCAAGAGTACAGAAAATGAGGTAGGTGATGACAAGAATACTAGTCTCTTTAGGGTTCCAACATCTGGACAAATTAATTTTGTCTGCTAAATGAAAAGGAGAGCTAATCTGATTGGTTTAAGTGGAACTATGTCATTTTTCTGTTTGTTATTTGTTATCTGGCATCTGAACACATTTTATTTTATTTTATTTTATTTTATTTTATTTTATTTTATTTTATT
>NC_064809.1:100508053-100532878 GCF_023721935.1 Panthera uncia | reverse complement strand
TTTTATTTTATTTTATTTTATTTTATTTTATTTTATTTTATTTTATTATGATTTTTAAGTAATTTCCACACCCAATGTGGGGCTTGAACTCACAACCCTGAGATCAAGAGTCACACACCCTACTGACTGAGCCAGCTAGCTGCTCCTGAACACTTTTTAATTGAGGACAATTCCCATTCTGTGAGTCTTGTTGGGAGAAAAGACCATGCCACCCATTACAGAAGCTACATGATGCTAGACATTCTCTTTTCCGATTCTTCAGCAGTTAAATCTTGGCCACCAGAGCTAGGCTTGACCAATTTGGCATTCAAGCCAAGGGCTTTGAATATGGAGAAAATTTTGTAAAGCTGAAAGAAAAGTTCATGATGTTTCTCAGCAGTGGTGTAGAAGGGTCAGCAAACTTTATCTGTAAAAGACTAGATGGTAAATAGTTTATATATTACATGTACATATAATATCTTTCCCATATTCATCTTCATTTGCTTAAAACTCTCTAAAGATGTAAAAGCCATTCTTAGCTTGCTGGTGAGAAAGCTACAATTATTTACCTGAAGGCTTGATTGGGGCTGGAAGATCTGCTTCCAAGAAGGCTCATTCACTGAGCTGGTGGCCTCAGTTCCTCACCATGTGTGCCTCTTCATAATGTTGCCTAAGTGTCTTCACACATGGCAACTTGAGTCCCACAGGGTGAGTGATTCTGAAGAGTAAGAGAGCAACCAAGACTGAAGGCACAGTGTCTTCTATCACCTAATCTTGGAAGTGACAGATCATCACTTCTACTGTGTTATTGGTCACACAAAACAACACAGGGACAATGTGTAAGCACTACACAGACTGTGAATAAATGAGGTGAAGATCATAGGGGGCCCGCTTGGAGACTAGTGACCACAATTACTGTGCTACATATTACTATGTTACAATAATTACTATCTGGTGGTGGTGGCACCAATAATATTATTCTATTAAAGTTTTCACATAGTATGATCTTAAGCTATATTTGTTATTGCCTGCCTTACATTTGTTAGTGTCTGTTATTGCCTGCTTGTTTAGGGGGTTCATTCTCCAGTCTTCCCACTAATTCTGGAACCACTCAACATCCCTTCCATAAATATCTTTTCTGCCTATGGAGGTATGGTGGGCAGAATTCTAAGACGGCACCCAGGATTCTTGTCTCTGGTATACACACCACATGTAATCCATTCATCTTGAATGTCAGGAGACACTGAATATAATGGATTTCACTCTTGTGATTAGGTTTTATTACATTTAAAAAGTGAAGAATGTAAATAATATCCCAAACAGTTGATTTTTAGTTAATCAAAAGCAGATTATCTTGCTGGTGGAAATATAAAATGGTGCAGATGCTATGGAGAACAGTATGATTGTTCCTCAAAAAATTAAAAATAGAATTACCATAAGATCCAGCAATTCCTCTTCCTAATATAAACTTAAAGAATTCAAAGCAAGGGCATGAAAAGATATTTGTATACTCATATTTATAGTAGTATTATTCATTGCAGTACAAAGGTGGAAACATCCCAAATATCCAATGACAGATGAATAAACAAAATGTAATGTATGGATATATACACACACACATACACACACACACACACACACACACACACACACACATAGGAATATTATTCAGCATTAAAAAGGAAAAAAATCAGACACATGTTACAATATGAATAAACCTTCAGGGTATTATGCTAAGCGACATAAGGCAGTCACAAAAGGACAAACTGTATGGTTCCTTTCATATAAGGTACTTAAAGTAGTCAAATTCATAGAGAGATTGAGTATAATGATGTTTTTCAAGGACTGAGGTGTGGAAAGATGGAATTATTCTTTAATGGGTACAGAGTTTCAGTTTTTCAAGATGAAAAAAATTTCTGTGGATGGATGGTTGTGATGGTTGCACAGCAGTGTGAATGTACTTAATGCCACTTTACACTTAAAATAATGAAATCTAGGTTATATATATTTTAACACAATTTAATTTTTTAATTTAAAATTTTTAAATGTAAAAAAAAAACTTTAAGATTATCCTGAGTGAGCTGGAATTAATAAAGCTCTTTATTTTATTTTATTTTATTTTAATTTTTAGAGGAGCAGAGAGAGGGGCGGAGGAAGAGAGAGAGAGAGAGGGAGAGTGACTCTTAAGCAGGCTCCACACTCAGCACGAATGGAGCCCGACATGGGGCTCGATCCCATGACCCTGGGATAATGACCTGAGCTGAAATCAAGAGTTGGACGCTCAACCAGCTGAGCCACGCAGACACCCCAATAGGAAAAGCTCTTAAAAGAGGGACTGAGACTGTCCTGGAGAGAGATTCGCCTACTGGTCTGACATCATGCTGTGAGCTGCCTATGGAGAAGGCCATATAGCAAGGACCTGAGAGCAGCTTCTAGGAGCTGACAGCCAGTCTCTGGCTGATAGCCAGAAAGAAAATGGGTACCTCAGACCTACAACCACAAGGAAATGAATGTTGTCAACAACTAGAGACCTTGGAAGAGGAACCCAAGCCTTAGTGAAGATGCAGCCAGCCACATCTTGATTTCAGCCTTGCAAAACCCTGAGCAGAAGACCCAGCTAAAATGTATCAGACTCCTAAGCAACAGAAATTATGATTTAAAAATTTGTGTTGTTTTAAGCCATTAAATTTTTTGTAATGCCATGCATAGCAATAGAAAACTAATGCAAATAGGCAGTGTCAATCTGTTTTTTGTAGTCAGGGATCCTGACTAGTTCATGTATTCACTCTCAGCCAGGGGACCATGATGGATAATTCCAAGACTCTGTGCCATGAAATAAACAATACTCCTTTCCTTCCAAAAAGCTATGCATTACTATTAACAGAAGAAGGAAGGCAGGCCAGACAGGTGAAGCTGAAAAAATAAAAAAGGAAAGATGTTCACCACACACTATATATATTTCATTTAGAATTTTTTAGTGTTAATTTTTAACCACAAGTTTCCACTGTCTTAATAGTGGTGTTCCAAGTCTTCATCGATTTGTTACCTTTAAGTTATGATGGTGGAGTAGAAATAGACTTTCTCTGTAAGTTCTAAGGAACTGTGAGGTCATTTAGACTAGTCAGACTACTGGACAGATGTGTAATTGGGGACAACCCAGTAAGACATGCCTAATGCTCAAAGACGCAATCCAAATGGACAAATGAGTAGAGGAAGAAAGTATCAGGACACACAGTTCTCACCATTCCATTATATTCCCTCTACAACTCCAGCTGCCATTCAAACTAGCCTTCCAAATAGAAAGAAAAGGCAGTGGCCATTCCAGTCTAAATATATGAGGGTTTGGGTGGTTTGTCTTTGCACTAATGACTTTTCAGTCTTTTGAGAGTTTTCTCTTAAAATGAGACCGGCCATATTTTAAGCCTTAATTAGCCAAAATCTTAATTCTCAGTTCATACCAAGGGTTGATTAAATCTGCTAATAGCAAGAATGAGTCACAGGATAAATGCTTGAGGAGGAGAGAAATGTTTCACAGATAAATTAAGCCTTCTTCACATTTTATGTAGGGCTATCTGAGCTACTCTGAATAATTCTGTGTGATTCTTTTTCAAATCCTTCAATCATCCCTATCGATTTTTAAAAATTTTTTTATGTTTATTGATTTTTGAGAGAGAGATAGAGAAAGAGACAAAGCACAAGCAGAGGAGGGCAGAGAGAGAGGGAGACACAGAATCTGAAGCAGGCTCCAGGCTCTGAGCTGTCACCACAGAGCCCAATGTGGGCTCGACCCCATGAACCGTGAGATCATGACCTGAGCAGAAGTGGGAGGCTTAACCCACTAAGCCACTCAGGCACCCCTCATCCCCATTGTTTTTATGGTAAGTATGTCTCCTTGTTTATATAGAAGGCCTTTTGTGATAAGGTTACACTCTCCTTCTCCAGCCTTGCATGTTATGATTTTCTTTATGTTTTGTGTTCTGATACTATTAACCTGTCCCTCTTTCTGCCTTATGCATATAAAATTCCCAGTCCCTACACCACTCTGCACAGCCCCACCTCCTTCTCACACATACGTCATGTTTGTGCCTAGCCAATTTCTATCCTTCTTGAGGATGAATTACCTTCTCAAAGATTTCCCTGATAGACCATGGCTATCTGTCCCTCCCCTCAGTCCCCACTAAAGTACACTCCTCTATGCTTCTACAGTATTGCTGCTTTATCTGTATCCCCTCCCTTACCCCATAGAGTAATATATACACACAGGGCTTATAACAGGAATAGGCGCTTAGTAAATTCTGTAAAAGTGTTAGCTTTTATGATCATATTGAAATTACCTGTTTCAATATCAGTTTCCTCCACTAATGTGTAAACTCCTTAACCTAACAGATAATATCTTATTCATCTCCTTTAAATTAGCTCTTAAATTATAGTAAAGGATGAAGGAATGTTCCTTAAAATGTAATATGGTAAGGAACTATTATTTATTGAGCCCTGTGTCAAGTAGGATTTCTTTTTTTAATTTTTAAAGTTTATTTATTTATTTTGAGAGAGAGGGAGAGAGAGAGAATCCCAGGCAGGCTCTGCACTGTCAGCACAGAGCCCAAAATGGGGTTCAAACCCATGAACCATGAGATCATCACTCTGAGCCACCCAGACAGGGTTCCCTTGGAACCTGTAAATATGATGGGATATTGCTTCTGTGATTAGGCTTTGTTATATGGTCAGTCGACCTTAAAATAAGATTATCCTGTCTCAGCAATTAAAACGAATTTTTTGTAATGTTTATTTATTTTTGAGAGAGAGAGAGAGAGAGAGAGAGAGAGAGAGAGAGAGAGAGAGAGACGGAGCATGAGCAGGGGAGGGGCACAGAGAGAGGGAGATACAGAATCCAAAGCAGGCTCCAGGCTCTGAACTATCAGCAAGAGCCTGACACAGGGCTTGAACCCATGAACCAAAAGATCATGACCTGAGCAGAAGTCAGATGCTTAGCCAACTGAGCCGCCCAGGAGCCCGTCATCTCAGCAACTTTTAAAAGCAGGCACCTTTCTCAGGTTGGTGGCAGAAGGGGAAGCCAGAGAGAGAGGAAGCAAAGCACGAGAAGGGGTTGACATACTGTGGCTGACTTTGAAGATGGAGAGGACCATGCCCAGTCTGCTGCCAGCAAAGAAATGGGACCTTAGTCCTATAACTGCAATTTGTAAGAGCTCACAGGAGCCACCAGATAAGTGCCCAGCTCAGTAGACACCTTTCTTTTGGCCTTGTGATACCCTGAGCATAGAACTCAGCTGAGCCCACCTGGACTTTTGATCTACAGAACTGTGAGATAATAAATGGGTATTGTTATAGGGTGTTACATTTGTCATAATTTCTTATGCACCAATAGAAAACAAAGTACATGTGAACTATATGCAGGACTTTTTACACAAGTATCAGGAGTGAATCTCACTTAAAGATTTTTCATCTTTTCTTAGACCTGGGTGGCAGAGTCAGTTGAGCATCTGACTTTGGCTCAAGTCATGATCTCATGGTTCGTGAGTTTGAGCCCCACGTCGGGCTCTGTGCTGACAGCTCAGAGCCTGAAGCCTGCTTTGGATTCTGTCTCCCTGTCTCTCTGCCCCTCCCCTGCTCATGCTCTGTCTCTCAAAAATAAATAAACATTAAAAAAAATTCCTCCTCTTTTCTAATTTTCTATAAAGAAGTTAATTTCAACCTTAACAGCTGGAAACTCTATATTGGTCATTCTTGGAGGTCTTTCCCCTCCACCAGGGTTGTGTGTCAAGTTTGTGAGATGAGACTACACAGGTCATCAGTCCTGTTTGCACACCAGTTAATACTGGAACATCTGTCCTAACCTGCATGATTATGATCTCTTCAGGTGTCTTCCTGACATTCATGTTCCAGCTTGGGGTAGATTTCCTGTGATACTTCAGGACCTCTCTCTTGAATGGGTCCCTCCCAAGGCCCTATACTTAATTGAGTATTTGAAATTTTATATCTTTTTTCTTTTCTTTTTAAATTTTATTTATTTTGAGAGAGAGAGAGAGAGAAAGGGGGCAGGGGCAGAGAGAGAGAGAGAGAGAGAGAGAGAGAGTGAGAATTCCAAGCAGGCTCCACACCATCAGCGCAGAGCCCGATATGGACTTGAACTCATGAACTGTGAGATCATGACCTGAGCTGAATCAAAAGTCAGATCCTTAACCGACTGAGCTACCCAGGTGCCCCTTACAGTTTTTTTCTTAAAAAGGAATAAGCAGAATGCATAAATGTGAAGCACCACAAAACCTGGAAACCCCTACAGCTCAAAACTTTGATTAATTAATGTAATCCCTTCTTCCCCACCCCACATTCCCCTGACAGTAACTTCAGACATTGTCTTTTAGTTTCTCCTTCATCTTCATTTTTTTTCTTCACTACACTTAGCAATATGTGAATCTATTTATTCATTTAAAATGTGTTCATTTTCTGTCCTTGTCCATAGAATGATAAACTTATAGGAGGCAGGCACTTGATTTGTTTTATTTATTCCTGTGTCCCCAGAACTTCAAATAATGATTGACTGATCAACTTCAGGTCTACCAAACTGCTCCGTTCTGGCTAAGTCTATTTGGGCTGCTATAACAATACACCATAAACATAAACTGGTAAGTTTAAAAAACAACAAATATTTGTTTCTCACAGTTCTGGAGGCTGAGAAGTCTTAAGAGTGAGGTACCAGTAGTTTCAGTGTCTGGTGAGAGCTCCCCTCCTGATTCATAGATGGTAATCTTTTCATTGTGCCCTCACATGGTAGAAAGGGACAGGTAGCTCTCTGGGGCCACTTTAATATGGGCACATATGACCTAACCACCTCCTAAAGGCCCTACCTTCTAATACCATCACTTGGGGGTTAGGATTTCAACATATGAATTTTGAGGGGACACAAATATTCAGACAATAGTGCCTGCCAAGTCTGGGGCACAGCTATGTTCGGCTAGTGAGAGTCCCAGGCACAGGTTCCAGCCTCTCAAGTGCAGCATTCAGCCATTCACTCTCAGATCCTGTCACAACTCAGGGACACTTCCAGGGATCAGGTAGTAAATGCCCATTGCTCTAGAGACCCACCGACTTCTTTCTCATCCTTTTAGCCTAGGCACCACTTTTTATTCTCAGTGAGGTCCTTCTTTTCCATGGTAGTACCCAGGGATAGATGGGGATGACCCATCTGCCTGGTTTCCTCTTCTCCACCCCAAATAAAAATAATAATTCATGATACTATGAATTAACATTGTTATCCTCTCTTAGAGGATAAAACTTAGAAAAATGTTTATATTGATCTATGACACCACGTAAATGTAGCTTTAGTAAATTTCATAGCCACCTGGTACACTAATTCCAACCAGATTACTAGCCTCAAACTCTTATTAAATAGTAATTTTGGGGTGGCCGTTTCAAGCTAGGAAGGAAAGTGTTTCGAAAGCAACTTCTGTTTTCTTCCCTGTCACAAACATCCCCTGAGACAAGGAAGCAGAGAGCTTAAGTGAGGGAAGGAAAAGAGGCAAATACAAGAAAAGAAACAAATCTCAATTTTTTTCTTTCTTACATATATTATTCACTTAATCTGAAAACAACCACATGAAGCTGATATATTATTCCCGCCTGCCACAAATGAGCATAGTCATTACCAGTGATGCTGTATCTGTTATCGCTGTGCGTGTTCATTCCCACTAGTATTCCACTCTGCACATTTTTTGCGTTCTGGTCTCTGAAGGAATTTAGAAACTTTCCCTGGATTTGAATTGAAGGACATTTGCATAGATCCCTCAACTAAATGCTAGTGTTCCAAGATGGAGCTTGTGCACCTAAACTCTCCTTCCAGATGTTGGAGCATCAGCCTTTAGTTGCTCTTGTAATTTCATTGTTACAGAGGATGACCTTTAGTTGTGCATTTCCTGTCATGTTTTCTCCCGGAGCTCATAGATGCTTTCATATAAATTGGCCTTCCAACAGCCTGTCTTGACACCCTGAGGTGAGTGTGTCACAAAGGCACTTCCTGTAATCCTTACTAAATTAATTATAATTATTATTATACATGGTAATTAAAGTCAGCCAGTGTTCCCCAAAGTGTGAGACATGTACACTGGTAGTATTTGATGTAATTTAAATGGATGGAAATTAAAATACCAGTGAAGTGCGCAGCAAAGAAGCCATTCTCTTTTCAATATACTTTAATCTTTATGATTATATTAAGTAGAAAAATAACAAGCTGATGCTAATATGTCCAACCCTTGCCAATCTTCCCTTTTTAACAAATTGGGAGGAGGCGGCCTTGGGCTCAGATCTCTGATAGGTAACCTAACTAGAATAACGTGTTGTTTTCATTGCATTTGCTTTTAAGAACTTTTATTTATGTCCATTAGAAATGTTTTCCACTTGCAAAAACGATGTTTCCTTTTAAAATAAATCTATTTTTAAAAATAAATAAATCTATTTAAGTTTTTTTAAAGGTTAAAAGAAGCATTTTAATAGGTGCCCGGATCAGGCAAAAATCATGACAAATTGGGGAATACGAAATTAAGCAATTCATATGAATGGCCACGTGACGTGACACTGAACATGATACAGGTTGCAAGTCACGTACATTCGAGGCAAGTCACCATCTCCTTAGCACTATTTCTGTACCTTGAATTGTTGCCAGACACTCATCTGATTCCCCACAAACAGGGACAAGAGGAGTTTTATGGGAATATCAGCCACAAGTAACTGTGTAAGTGTTAGGTTCTTGGGATGAAGCCAGATGTGACAGAGCATTTACCCTGAAGAGTTAAAAGCAAGATGACTTTCAGAGCAGTGGAAGGAACCATTGGGTCTGGGGAGTGAGGCTGACTTTGTAACCCAGACTCAAGGGAAGGGGTTAGATGCTATGATCTAGAAATCAGGTTTGGCCTAAAAGTAGAGTCTGAAGCAACTTAGGGTGATTTAGGGTTGGTCCCAGTCAGTAATCCAGGTGGGTCTGAATATCTTATGATGCTGGCAGATTATAAACTTTTCTTCAAGTTCCTAAAAACAACATTTGAAACAAATTATTATACAATGGAAGAGAGGCTAGACCAGGTATAGAGTATAGGAGATAAGACCAAACTGCCTTGTCGACCATTCTATTCTCAACTGTATAAAATTAGAATTTTAGGTTTGAATTACGGATGAGAATTTAAATGTATGACTAAAAGTACTTATCAATATCTTATGTACACTTTGTACCAAAGTACATTTCCAATTGTATAATAAAGGTTAACAGGGAAAAAGATTCACTGAACAGAAAGTTGGTTTATGGAATATTTTAGTATGCTACATAGTATTAGAGATATATACCTTCACTATTACAAAGATTGTAAAGGCTGGCAAAACAGTGAGCTATCAATTAAGCAAAGAAACAACCTACATCCCAAGAGTTCTTAATTATTTTCTTTAATAGTTACAGACTAACTTCCTTTTACATGTAAACGAGCTTTTTACCATCTGGCAATTAACCAATCTTTTACTGAACAAAAGGCTAATTCTGAAATTCGTATTTTTGGCTTGGGTTGACTTTAAAATTTTCCTTTTCTTGTTCTGTGTTCACATATTGCAAATAATCAAATATATTTTCAAATTTAGATTCATTCATCAGTAAATAAATAAATCTCCACACCATAGAGGTTGGTACTAAGCTAAGGCCATACAGACACAAGCGTTGGTGCCTATGTTATTACATTCTGTAGTTGCTTTTCTAATAAACTTGACTGTAAGTGTAGTATCATATTATTGCTGGACTCTTTAGGTGATGGTACATCAGAGAGAGCACAGAGAAATATCTAGCTTCATGTGTGTATTTAAAGTAAATTAGTGATTTAATTAAAAATTCTTCAAATCAATCAATCATAAATAAATGGTTAGTAGGGGATATCTGTGGTGTAATTAAGCTTTTAAAAAGATACATATTCTTGGGGGCACCTGGCTGGCCCAGTCAGTAGGACATGTGACTGTTGGTTTGGGGATTGTGAGTTTGAGCCGGGGTTGGGTGTAGAGATTATTTAAAACTAAAATCTTAAAAAAAGGTACATATTCTCTTTTGACAGCCTCCTGCATGTAATAAGGACCCCAAACATGATTAATGATTTGCTGAGCAAAGAAAACCAGTTAGCAAATTAATATAGTTCAATTTTTATTTTTACATTTCTTCTGCTGCTTAAAGTTTGAAGTTAATTCAGCTACTAAAGTATTATGAAGTGATTGCTTTGTGTTGTTTTTTAAACAAGAAGTTTTGTCTGTTCTGGAATTAGCCATAGGTCTTCAGTATTATTAATTCAATAATAGCATCAAAAAAAAAATCCTCCCTACAAATGCAAAGCAGGTAGCAGTTTAAGAGTACTTCCAATGAGATTAACATGGAGCTTGCTGACTGAAAGCTAAATTCAATGAAATTGCATACATTAATAGACCAAGTAAGTTTTTGTTGTTTTGTTTTTGACAGGTAGCCTTTGGTAACTGATACTTAGTTATTTATGTTTTATTAATAAACTACTGCCTTATTTTACATTTTTAAGTGCTTGAATCAGAAATAGCATACCTCCCACCAAACTCTTGTCCAAATGAAAACTTGAGATACCAATCTGTATTCCAGGACACTTTTAAGTGCTACCAAATAAGACGATAACATTCTTGGGAAACAGTAAGGATAAGCTGTCAGTTTGTCTAGGTAGACAGGGAAGCTGACAAAGCAATCCTCAGATTCCTTTCTTATTATAAGAGCCGTATTCTAGAGTTCTTAAAATGAATACAAATTTTGTATTTTAGCGCTACAGTTCTTCAGCACCTGAAACCATCATTATTCAAAGATCTGATAATAGCAATGGTGTGTTTTTTGCATGTTACACTCACTTTCTATTTCTACAATATTTTCAGAGGAACTATTTTGCCCTAATTTGAGTTTTTATTACTGTCCTAGTAATTGCAGTTCAGAAAATTCAGTCTTACCGGGCAGGTGGCTTCCTAATTGCATTTTACTCAAGTATTTTATTTCTCAACATGAAAAGCTGCAATGTAGTCTACTAGAGGATAAGAAAAGCTTAATTGCTCACTGCTGTACCCCCAGTATCTAGAAAATGCCTGACCCCAGTACAGGTGCATATTTGCTGAAGGAATCCTAAACCTGCTGCTGAGTAAAATTAATTAGTTCTTTGGGGACTCAGTCTAGATGTTCCTTAAAGTTCCATTCAATGGTAAAGAGTTAAGACTTTTGTTGCTTTGGTTCTAAATGTTCTAAAAATCTTTAATGAATGAAAACAATGGTGTTTAGAAAAATATCAGTTGGTGGAGATTGCAAATGGATGGCTTCAAAGACTTTAGCTATTGTTACAAATCGTATGCTCGGTGTCAGACAACGATAAAAGTCCCCTTTTTATGATTATAATGAATTATAAAATCTTTTTTTTTTAATATGTGACCTCAAACAGTGGTTTAAATATGTCCTTATGGTCAATGTATTGCCAGTGCCTAGAACAATGACTGGATCATAGTAAATATTCAATAAATACCAACTGAATTAATTGCGTAATATTAACATTCCCTTGAACTCTAAAAGCAGCTGGGTCTTTACCCATCCTTAGAAAGCAATGGAGCAGGAACCAGAAATCCCTTAAAAGGTCAGGGCCAGTAACTAGGCTGATCTAAGCTCCCGTTGGTAGTACAAGGGAGGCTTAAAGCACTGAAGGAAGGGTAAGAGAACCCGAAATACGCGTGAGAGAAAAACAAAACAAAACAAAACAACAAAAGAGAAGCATAAGGGGAAAGAAGTTTCACAGTGGAGGTTGGCAGGAAGCCACCGCAATTACCACAGGTCAACCCTTGTTACCCGGCGGTCACCAAGGGCTGAGATCTGGGGTAACTACCACCAAAGCCCTCGGCTACACAGACCCCGCTTTTAAGAGCTTCTTATCAATACTGACATGACCAAGTTCATCCGAGTCCCTCAAAAAGAGAAATTACAAGAGCCTAATTCACGTCCTATCCTCCATTCCATTCAAATAACGCAGCCAATAGGAAAATCCTCCGCCCAGAGCTAACGACTCCGAGGAGCTCAGACAGCCCTGGAGGCAGTTCGGCCGTAAAGACCGACTGTTGGCCTCCGGAACCCAGGAGCCCTCAGCCAGGCGGGACAACCTTCCTTCCCTGTCTCCGCCCTTCCAGGTTGGTCCCAGCCCCCGCCGCCCAGGCGGGCTGGACCACACCCGCTTCCCTCCGGTGGCCTGGCCGCCCCCGCCGCAGTTCGCGCGAGCGCTCTTCCTGGGGCGGGCACAGGCCTAGGGCGCATGCGCGCTGGTCGAAGGGCGCCTCCCTGTCCGGATCTCGCGAAGTTACGTTAGATTGGCCGCCGGTGACGGGTGGCCGGGCTGGGGGCGGGAGGGCTTCTGAGGTAGGAAGGGAGGTCCGCTCGGCCGGGCGCGCCGCCCCAGTGCTCTGTGGGATACTGGAAGTCTCGAGCGTCTCCTCCCGGTTCCCAGCCCTCCTCTGGCCCGCACTCATAGAAACAGTCACACACCCCCTGCCTTCCCTCTCTTCCCTCTCCGCCTCCCCCTTCCCTCCCCCTCGCGATAAGAAGACCCGGCGGCAGGAGAGGGGATGAAGATGGCGGACGCGAAGCAGAAGCGGAACGAGCAGCTGAAGCGCTGGATCGGCTCCGAGACGGACCTCGAGCCTCCCGTGGTGAAGCGCCAGAAGACCAAGGTGAAGTTCGACGATGGCGCCGTCTTCCTGGCTGCTTGCTCCAGCGGCGACACGGACGAGGTCCTCAAGCTGCTGCACCGCGGCGCCGACATCAATTACGCCAATGTGGACGGACTCACTGCCCTGCACCAGGTCTGTGCACCCTGCCGCTGGCTGTCCTGACCCTGCGGGTTCTCGTCGGCCTCCCGCCGGGGCCTTCTCTCGGCTCTCGGCCTCCGGAGGCTGGGGGCGGCGGGAGACTCCCTGCTGCGGGGTGAGGGGGCGGCTTCCCGCGAGGGAGGGAGGGTGGGAGGGATAGAACTAGTGGAGGGAGGGCTTCTGGCGTGAGGCCCCCTTCAGACTAGTTGATGTTGGAGTTGGAAATTGGGTGATTTCCGGGGCAGAGGAAAAAGGGACTGTGGTCGGCTTGGGGCCCCAGGTCTATTTGTGGACGTGTGTCTGCGAGTTGGGGTCGAGACGGGGAGGGGTGTACTGGGCTTGTACCTGGGCCCGATGTCAATGATATACTTGCACGACGGGGGATGCTAAAGAAAACAACCGACGAGGGCATTAGGGACACTTGAGCAGATGGACGTCTTTGGCTTGTAGGTGGGCATTGGATTTGCTGTAGTTTTTAGGGCTTGATTACAAATGATGATGATAATAATAGTAATCAAGAGCCCTAAGCGGAGTGCCTGAGCGGACGATTTCCTGTTTTCTCCTTTATTATTGTTGGTCATTGGGGAGGGGGGAGACGGGGTGTAATTAGCTGATCTGCACCGGGTGAAAGGGAGGGGAGGGAGGTGCGTACGGTAAGGAAGGGTTCAAAAGGGCTTGCCCACTGCCGGACCCGAACGTACTAAAGTGTATTCTCCGAGAAGAGTTTGCCGCAGTGTCAGAGATCCTTGAGCCCCACGTCTTGGGGTGTGCACTGGGGTTTAGAAAGAGAGAAATAAACACGGGGCACTCTTTTCAGAGCCGACTACCAAGCTCTGATTTTCCTTTTGGGGGTGGAAAAATAAAAAGAAAGCTGGTCAGAAACTTTTCTCAAAATGGATGCTTTGTGCATGTTAAAGTTTTATAGTAGTCTGATTGGGATCTCTCAATGTTAGCCAAATAAGGAGAAACTATTGGCAATCCAGAGATAATGTTGCTTTGCCTTTAACAGGCCAAAAGCAACACAACCACGTAGAGTTCTGCATAAAAAAAACAATTTTTAAGTGATGGTAATAGGTGACAGGACATACACTCTTTCCATTTTCTTACTGGGCAATTGGAATTAACGTAGAAAACGACTTTACAGCAATAACTTCCCCTTACGGTGAAAAGATTTGTAGACTATCTCAAAGTTGCCTTGGTTATGTATGGAAGATCATAGCTGTGTTTTATTTAATACTGTAACAAAAACTTGTTTGGGAGGTTGAAACTTAAGGCTTTGTATTTTATGCATATTGCCCCACTGCCTTTTTAAAAGAGGTGTGTGATGGCATTTTTCCTTTTGCTGCTTCCTGTTTGGTGAATGATGACCGTTTTAAGTTTAATTGAATTCTCATATCAAACTTGGCTTATAGCCTTTGTTTACAATTGACTGGATGAATTGAAATGACTGACAAGTTGCAGGACAAATCTGGAATTCAGAGTGTGGAACTCAGTAAAAATATAGTGTGGTCTTGAGTTCTGTGTCATTAGAATCTCTAATGTGTAGCATGGTTTTTATTTGGCTGAGGATTATTTTAAAGCATAGCAAATTCTAGATTCTAAAAACATGGTGTTGGGAATGAAAGAAACTTTTGGCATTAAAAATGATAAAAATGTAGTTATGTAAGATGAAGAATCTTTAAGTATCTTTCAAGTGTAATTTGCATGTGTTAGTACGGAATTGATTCTGAAAGACATTTATTGTATGCTTGAGGTCAGGGTACAATTGGATAATGGTTTACATCAATATGTTTTATTAAAATTGTCAAATAGAAATTTAAAGTTATTATATTTGTGGAGGAACCCAATTGTATTTGCTTGGAGGAAGAGGAAATTTTCTAATACTTACGTTAATGTAATATTAATATTGGCTTAGGTAGGAAGAGAAAATACCCACAGACTTCTTAAGGGTTTTTTTTTCCCCCTCTCAATTTGGACATGTTGCAAGAATTATCAGACTTATCAATGTTTTCCTGATTAACTGAATTCAGTTGTTTGGCAACATGTAGGTGTAGTCTTTATTGGGTATTTTGTTTTAGCTGAGAAGCTTGTTAAGCAGAAATTTCGAAGTTTATGCATAATCATTTGCATAGTATCTTTTTGTAATTTTATCTGCACATTGCTTATGTCAGTGAAGCCAAAGTCTTTAAAATATCAAGCATTAAAATTTTTATCGTGTTTTCTCTACTCTCATTTCTCTTTTATCAACTCTTGTACTTTTTTCCCATTGTGACTGTGAGAACAAGGAGTTCGCTTTGGGCAAATTCAGAACAACAGTGCAAAGGTGATAAATACAACTTTTTTAAAAAAAAGAATCACAAGAAAATTTTAAGCTTCAAGAAATACCTTGAATGGTGCTTTTTTGAAATACTTAAATTAAAAAACCTAAAATTGACCCATTGATATAATAGCCCTACAATAGTATTTTTTTTTAATTTAACCTCTCAAAAGATGATACAATACCTAAAATGTTTTTGCTAGATTATCTATCGGTTAGTCTTTTGGAATATTTATGTTTTTGGTTTTAGTCAAGTGTCTTAAATTTCACTGTCAGGATAGTTTTAGAAACTTCACAACCCTTAAATATACTTAATCTAATATTTAGCATCTTATGTTTAAAAATTTGTTGGTTGAATGTCCTTTCTCATTGAAAGTTACAAAAGATACTGAATTTTCAGTTATTCTTTTTGTACAGAAGTATGTCATCCATATTGGAAAAAAGCAGTGTTTCGTGTCAAATTTCCTGTCTTGGTCTCTGGAATAGCCTTCCTCCCCCTGACTCCCAGAGCTAGAAAACAATACTAAATAGTACTGAAGTTAAAATAAACTTCTGATTTTCTAGAACTGAAGTCTAGAGTAGATTTTTATTTTTATTGGTGGGCATTAATCAGCTCTGATTTTATAGGTACCTAGTACAGTTTTCTACCTGTATATTTCAGTATACATTATAGATTTTAGGAGAGTAAAGAGTTTTCTATAAAATGCCTTATTGCTGAGTCCTACTGATACTTGCATAAAATGCAGGACTGAGATTTCTTCCAACAGTTTTGAGTTTAACCTTTGATTTTTACCTTAAAATTGTATCTACTTCCTCTGTGCCAGTAACTTCCAAGTCAGTTTCCAGTTTTCACATTTCTGCAGAGCTCCAGTCCCTCATTTCCATTTTTCTAGTAATGAAGTATTGACTTAAAATGAAATATTACTCAATATATTGTGATTCTCTACTTAAAAATATATATTTAAGTAGTAATGTAGTAAATAGAGTTTCACCCCCTTTGTCATGGGATAGCAACTACTGTATTTGCGTTTACCTTTGTGATTTCTTCAAAGAATTCTTATTCACACATGGATTTTCATAGCTGAAATACAGTTTTATAATCTACTTTTATCACTTAACATTAGTGTGTGTATATATATATATATATATATATACATATGTATTTTTTTTTTCCATATCTTAAGACATTACCTGTATCCAGGTACCTGTTGTTAGACAGTTTTACATCAATGTCAGGAATTTCTTTGAATTCAGCCTGAAATAAAAGTTAAATCTTTCTTTACCAAGCCTACTCTTCTTATTAATGCCTCTGATTCTTACAGTGATATCATTAATCTCTGGATCAGGCTTAAAATTCAGTTATTGTTTACTTATCTCTTTGTCTACATATATCCAATCAGTTCTTTTCCTTGCTACTCTACTCTCATTAACAACCTAGTTCATACCTTTATTTTATCCCTAGAGTATAATAATAGGTTAATTGTATCTGCCTCCCCTGGCTCTCTGGTCCAATCCAGCATATTCATATTCATCAGGATAATTTTTTAACAGTATCATTTTGATTGTGTCATTTCTCTCCTTAAGCTCAAAGTGTTTCATCACTTAGCTTATAATTGATATATCGCCATTGTGTTCTACTTTCTTTTAATGCCTACTTATTTATTTTGGGGGGGCGGGGTGGGGAGAGAGAGAGGGAGACACAGAATCCAAAGCAGGCTCCAGGCTCTGAGCTGTCAGTACAGAGCCGGACACGGGGCTCGAACCTATGAACTGTGAGATGATGACTTGAGCTGAAGTCAGACAGACACTTAACCAACTGAGCCACCCAGACGTCCCATTTTTTTTACTCTTTACCTTTTTATTTCCATGCTTATGGAAATACTTTTTCTGCCACTAGAATATCTTCCCTTCCTTCTTTGCCATTCACAATCCTAGTTATTCTCCTGGGTTCAATGGAGTTGCCAGCCAGTAGGGATCTTTCTGTCCTTTGAATTTGTATAATACTATGGCACTCTTTTCTCTGGGGTGCTCATTATTCCTTATATTTTGCCTTTCTGCTGCTATTGAAACGCTTCTTGCTGAATAGTGTTTGTTTTTAAATTTGTCTTTCCTGATAGACTATAAGGCCCCAATTTCCCATATTTTTGTATTTCCAGAGCCTGGCACATTGTAGGTACTCACTAAAGATTTTTTTCACTTGTATTTTATACAAGATACAAAGCTTGTATTATAAGTAGGAAGTTTTGTACTTATCCGTATATTGTAAGATAAATTTTTAAAACACTTTACATCCGCTACTTACTGTTTTACACACAGTAGAACTTACATGTTTATAAGACAAATGAAAATCTTTGTTGTGGATATTCTGTGCAGATTTTTTTAGTATCTTGAGCTTTAAAGAATTTCTTAATATTAACCTCCTTCGTAATAAAAAATCTTAAATCAGTTTAAATCTTGGTTAAGTGATAGAAAAATATTGAGTTGAGTCATTAATTGATTTGTCACCTTCTTTATAGGAGTCTGAACTAGGTCCTCCAGAAGAATACAAATCGAATTAGATCCATATTCTGGACTATTATAATTTTAAAATGAAGTTCTCCTTTTACTTTTCAAAAGACAGACTTGCAGATAAGTTTAGTATTCAGTCCTTTTGCTCTTAAAATACAAATTTTATCAACTTCTAAGGAAGTCATTTGAAGCTTCTTTGTAAAAATATGTGGTTCCCCTCTTGACAGTAAAAGGAGTACTTTTGTGCAGTCTTTTCTTAAGTGCTCAATCTTCTCAGCCAAGGCATTTTCACTGAATCGTAATCTGAAATGTAACTCTCTTTAAAAGTACTCTAATAGGGCTACTTAAAGTGTTTTCCAACCAAAAGGAAGAGAGATTGGAAGCAGCTGATACTGAGTCTCTTGTTAGAGAATAGTGTAATGGCTATATATGAGAAATCTGTTTAAAACTGAAGATAGAGTTTATTGTTTGTTTTTTGAGGTAGGGATGTTAAGATCTTAGAAGAATCTATTGAATCACTTATAAATAATATCTATTTTAAGGAATGTGTAGTAAATTACTCTCTCTACATAATTTTCTTATTAGAAAGACTGTAACACTTTATGCTGATGGCTCTTAAAAGTTTTTATTGAAACCATCCTAAATCCATTAAAAGAAAAAAAAAAACCTACCTAAATAAACAAAACTTCTAACCCCAAACTGGCCCCTCATTTCCTGCAAATAAATGGACAACCCTAGCCATATATGGAGTGTGCGGGTAGGACACCAGTGCCCACATTGCTACTGTTACAATGTCTTCTCTGCCGTTGCTGCCTTTGTGCTTCCTGGCAACAGTTTTGTGGTCTGACTTTGAAGTGTCATAACCAAGACCCATCTTTCATGTGCTTCAGCTAGTGTGATTGCAAGCTGTGACTGAGCATTTTCTAGTACAGCCAGGTAGAAGCACGAGATGCAATAGAAGAAATTTGTTACCACATTTTACAAATGCTGTTCACATAGTAAAAGTACTTGCACTTAAAATTTTAAGTCTAAGGGCACCCGGCTGGCTCAGTCAGTGGACCATGCAACTCTTGATCTTAGAGTTGTAGGTTCAAGCCCCGTGCTGGGTATAGAGATTATTTAAAAATAAAATCTCTTAAAAAAAAAAAAAAAGTCTAGTTAGATGATTTTTTTAGAGATGAGTAGAAAGATGACTTTTTTTTTTAATGTTTATTCATTTTTGAGAGACTGAGACAGAGCATGAATGGGGGAGGGGCAGAGAGAGAGGGAGACACAGAATCTGAAGCAGGCTGTCGGCTCTGAGCTGTCAGCACAGAGCCTGATGGCGGGGCTGGAACTCATGAACCTCGAGATCATGGCCTGAGCTGAAGTCAGATGCTTAACCTACTGAGCCATCCAGGTGTCCCGAAAGATGACTTTTATGGGAGATAGTGGATATAGAAAAATATGTTACTGCTATAGCATTACTATATTACTTCTTGAGAGTTCCCGAAGTTGGTAGTTTCATTCCTTTCTGCCTGAAAAATACTGTTTTAACCCCTACTTTTCCTTTGAAAGTTTATGGGGTTCCACAATCATTTTGAAAAGATGGAGTATTGGCATTTTGGTAGACCTCTTTGAAAGGTTGAAGACCTCCAACAGTCTTTTGAGTTTATTCTGTGTTGGAATTGGATATATATTAGCCATGGCTTATCACAGTGTTTTATTAAGAAGTAGACTTGGCTGGTGAACATTTGGTGAGGACTTGTTATATGTGGAACCCTGTGGTACATGCTTTTACAACCAATATTTTATTTAATTCTCACAGCATCCCTTTTCACTTGCTCAAGATTACCAAGATAATAAACGACAGAGCTGGGGTTCTAACATACAGGTCTATCTGATTCCAAAGCTCAAACTTACAACTATGATAGGTATCTTATTTTTGTGTGTTTTTTAATTTTCTTGATTTTTATTTATTTTGTGAGAGAGAAATTCAGGGAGAGAACATGTGCATGCATCCGTGCACATGAGCAGGGGAGGGGCAGAGAGAGCAAGAGCGAAAGAGAATCCCAAGCAGACTCTGCACTATCGACACAGAGCCCAACGTGGGGCTCAGTCTCACCAGCTGTAAGATCATGACCTGAGCTGAAATCCAGAGTCTGACGCTTGACCAACTGAGCCACCCAGGTGCCCCATCTTTTAAATCTGAAGAAGAAAGTATTCTTAAATCTAGTCATTATGTTTGATGATTAGTAGTTACAGCTTTCTTTGTTAATCAGCAGAGAATTAAACACACACACACATATATATATATATAATGTGTTTATATAATATAATATATAAAATATATAAACAACACAACACATATATATAATTTTTTCTTTGTGTACGTTTTCTGTAGCTGGGCAACACTTTTATGAGCTTTCTGTGGTAACTGAAATAGTAGTACTATATCTAAATTAATCTCAGGAGCAAGGGTTCCTGAGTGGCACAGTCAGTTAAGCGTTGGACTCTTGATTTCTGCTCAGGTTATGATCTCGAGGTTCATGAAATTGAACCCCATGTGGGGCTCGGTGTTGACAGCACGGAGCCTGCTTGGGATTCTCTCTCTGCCTCTCTCTCTCTCTCTCTCTGTCTCACACACACACACATGTGTGCACGCTCTCTCTCTCTCTCTCAAAATAAGTATTTTTTAAAAGACCTCAGAATCTGTCCTAAATTTTAGGAACTTCAAAGATTGTTTTTGACTGGCCTTTATGTACAGAATATTTTTTTTAATTAAAAAAAATTTTTTTTAATTTATTTTTGAAAGAGACAGAGAGAGACAGAGACAGAATCTGAAGCAGGCTGTAAGCTCTGAACTGTCAGAACAGAGCCTGATGTGGGGTTCAAGCCCACAAGCTGTGAGATCATGAAGTCAGATGCCTAACTGACTGACACACCCAGGTGCCCCATGTGTACAGAATATTTGATCAAGTGCTTTGGGAGGTTGCAAAGGAACTTGCAACAAAAACTCCCTTTTTTTTTGGACATAGAGTTTAGTCTTTAAACATCTTCATTTTCCTTTATCCTAATAATAATTTATATTAATGTTTTAGGCATTTTTATGTATGCATTTACAGTATACACTTTATATATATACACACACATTTAACTTCTAATGAAAAGAGATAAATTATAGGTAAACTCATATCCATATTAATTTAAAAAAAAAGAAAGAAAACAACCTTGAGCTTGTCACTACCATTTAATCTGCACTTTACTGCCTGATACAGTGATTATTGGTATTCATAATTAGGGCTTGAGATATTACATGAAATGCTAATGAAATTACCTGAATTAACTTATGAATTAGTAAAACAAACTTTTTAATGTTAATCATGTTTGATTTAAAATTTTTTTTTTAATGTTTATTCATTTTTGAGAGACAGAGAGAGAGACACAGCATGAGCCAGGGAGGGGCAGAGAGAGAGGGAGACACAGAATCCAAAGCAGGCTCCAGGCTCTGAGCTGTCAGCACAGAGCCTGATGGAGGGCTCGAACTTACAAACCGTGAGATCATGACCTGAGCCTAAGTCGGGTGCTCAACTGGCTGAGCCACCCAGGCGCCCCCCCTTTTTTTTTTTTATAATTTTTTAAATGTTTATTTATTTTGACAGAGACAGAGCACGAGTGGGGGAGGGGCAGAGAGAGAGGGAGACCCACAGTTCCAAGCAGGCTCCACGCTGTCAGCACAGAGCCCGACGTGGGGCTCAAACCCGCGGGCTGCGAGATCATGACCTGAGCCAAAGTCGGACACTCAACCGACTGAGCCACCCAGGTACCCCAATCATGTTTGATTTTAATTGGAAGTCTTCTGTTAGTAAGAATATGCAAGTTATAAAAGTACTCAATTTTTAAATTCATTTTGCAAAACTTAGACAAATTATATTTCAGGTCTTAGAAATGGCAATAGAATTTTTTTTCCTTGTTGTTAATAAGTGAGAGCACCATTTGACATGTGATTTACTTGTCCATCCAATCACTGATTCCCAGAATTTTACATTTTATAGACTAATAAAATGTTTTCTTAAATTTTAGTGACTAAAAGAGGATAGCCTGATTTTTTTGTTAGGACGTTAAAAACAACTTGATCACTTATACTATCATCATTTTCATAAAGAAAAAGCATATTTTAACAACAAAAAAGTATATAGTATTCAAATAAAAGACACTGGGGACTCATGTCAGTCCATAAAATTATTGCTGTGCTGACCACAGATGTTCTTGATAGTCTTTCATGCAAGTAGAGAGGGTAATTCAGATTTCATGACTCTATTCCGTATGTCCTCCTTCTGGCAGGATTTGATATGATAGCATGCAGATGATGGCAGGCCACACCATCAGGGTATAAGTGCCTGGCCCCTGATTACCCAATGTGGAACAGAAAAGAATTTACCTAAAGAGATTCAGGAGATCAGTGAAAGTGATCCACCAATTCATATTTTAGGAACCACCAGCTTCATGTTTATATTTCCATAAGCTGTTGCACATGTAATCTTCCTCTGGAATATATTTTCCAGTTTTTTTATGTTAAAGCACAGCTCAAAGCACAGTGTGGATTTGCTTGACCACTGGGGTACACAGTGAGTCTCTACTGTTTAAACTCTAAGTTTGGCACCTCTACACTATCATCTTTTAGTATCTCTCTCCAGACAAAATAGGTGGATTCTTTCAAATAGAGACTTTGATTCATTTTTCTTTAAATCCCCTTTGGTATCTGACTTTTCTTTTAGCAGGTGCATAGTGTTTATTGGTTAAAAAGAAAAATGGAACACACTCTAGACCCAATTTTGTGAAGAGTAGAGTTCATAGAAACAGAACGATGGTAGTTTGCATGGATAAATACAACAGAGCTAACAAACATTAAAAATGTTGTCGTAAAGGTGCTTATGCCAATAACTTACTTTTATAATGTTTCACATGCAAAGGGAGTCGGTCATTTTTACAGTCAAAATTTAACAGGATCGTAGACTTATTTTTGAAATGGAATATATTCCTGATTACCAACACAAGGAGAATTTTGCTCAGTTTATGCAACATACTTTAAAAATGAATTCCTTCAAACAAGTTGTAGGTTGTTGGTTTAGAAAAGGAATCGCTAGCGTACTGGCATTAGAAGCTAATTTATATTTTCAGATGATTTTTAATCGCAGCTTTTGTTTTCTGAATAACACTTTCACTGTGAATCTCCCCGTATGCCAGTATTTTCTGACCTTATTAGTATTTTGGTTGTTTATCTTTTCATTGTTAAGCTAACCATAAAAAGACAAACTTGAGCTCTGTGTTACTGCCCTAAGTGTGCTTGCTCCCAACTCAAATGCTCTTTCATGGGTGGAGACATTCCACATTGTCATGTGTTGTATAGGCATTTTTGAAATGACATTCAGTAGAAACCATGGAAAGAAATGAAGGCATTCCTCAGCTGTCACCTTTTTAGTAATCTGTTTAAATGCCTTATGTGCATTAAGTGTGAGGTATTCTGCAGGGAGAGCTTCACTTAAAAAGCATTACTTTAGCTTATTAAGTCATATTTGAGCTGAAATTACATTTTTTTCTTTAACATGTTCTCTAACAAAAAAACAAGGTTGTAGAAAGTCTGTGTCATTTTCTTGAATATTTGCATAGTGCAAAGGAGAAATTTTGTGAGAATGTGAATTGACACCTTCTTAGAAGTTAACCATGTGGAAAAGTGTATTTTCCTGGATTAACTGTCAAAACACATACATGCACATACACGCATACCAATTACCTTTATGGGAAACATACTAAAGTACGTACATTTCATTCAGTCTTATTTTAGATGGTCATAAATGTATTCAAATATTTATATTTTTGCTTGGAACATTTCTGTAACTCTTCCTCAGCTCCAGAATGTTTTTTTTTTTTTTTTTTAATGTTTATTTATATTTTTGCGGGGGGGCAGAGAGATGGAGACAGACTCCCAAGCAGACTCCAGGCTCCGAGCTGTGAGCTGTCAGCTCAGAGCCCAAGGTGACCTGAGCTGAAGTTGGACTGAACTGCCCAGGCACCCCGAGAATGTTCTTTTGAATATCTTTAGTATTGAGGATTTTTTTTCTTTCAGGAGAGTTTTTAAATTTTGAAATTGATAGTCATTTGGAGATCTGTCTGGTGAACATGGGTAATCATAGTTAATAAGTACTGTCAGTGGTAAGATGATATGTCCTAAAATGCTTATTTTTAATTGGAATTTATTTTTATTGGATTTTATTTAACTCTTATTATATGGGACTTGGGTATGTTTCAGAGTTTCTTTCTGATTAGCCTAGTGTACTCTTCGTGTTCTAGATTTTGCAAGAAATAAGTGAGTATTTTAGCTTGTGATTTGAACATAGTCTTTTTTGTTTGTATTTCCGCAAAAGATTTTGATGCCACTACTGCCAGATTATAACACTGTATTTCATTAAGAGCTATTGTTTTTCTCAAAGGTATGTTAATTTGTACAGCTTTCCTTAAAAGGTTAGGACAGATGACATGTTCAGTAATTTCCATATTTTTTCCGAGTACATGGAACAATCCGCATAAAAACTTTGTCTCATATTCAAGTTTTTTTCATTACAAAATGTCTGTTGCTATTTAACTCTTTCAGCCATCATAAAATGCCTCTATGTTTCTGAGCATCTCAGCATTTTTACTTATCCTGTGATATATATGAAAAGCCTTAAGTAATTATTAAGCCCTCAGTGTCTTCTGTCTACTCATGCTTTTAATTTTCCCCATCTCCTTTTTACTTTTGAACACAGCTTACTTTCAAGTGTGTTTACTGTTCTATATGTATTTTATCCCAAATAAACATTTTAGAATAATTATTTAAGTAATTAAAGCATCATGGAAAAACAAATACTGGGGCACCTGGCTGGCTCAGTTGGTAGAGCATGTCACACTTGATCTTATGGTTGTGAGTTCAAGCCCCATGTTGGATGTGGAGCCTATTTTAAGAAAACAAAAAAACACACAAAGAAATACTATCCAGATTTTCAGGCCTGGAGGTAATTCCATTTAAAACTTTAGTAAACTCTCCTTTATCTGTCTATATCCAATATATAATTTTCTTTTCTTTTCTTTTCTTTTCTTTTCTTTTCTTTTCTTTTCTTTTCTTT
>NC_064809.1:100399952-100508043 GCF_023721935.1 Panthera uncia | reverse complement strand
TTTCTTTTCTTTTCTTTTCTTTTCTTTTCTTTTCTTTTCTTTTCTTTGTTTTTTTTTAAAGAATTTGTTTAATGTTTTATTATTGAGAGACCAAGACAAAGCAGGCTCCAGGCTGTGAGCTGTCAGCACAGAGCCTGATGCGGGGCTTGAACTCACGAACTGTGAGATCCTGAGCTGAGCTGAAGTTGGATGCTCAATGGACGGAGCCACCCAGGCACCCCCCAGTATATAATTTTCTATAAATGGGGTTACATTTAATTTTCTGGTTTACAACTTGCTTTTTAAATTATATGTTTTTAAAATTTTTTCTATGTTAATGAATACTGGTACACATTTTCCTTTTTAATGGCTACATAGTACTCCAGTGTGTGTGTGTGTGTGTGTGTGTGTGTGTGTACACCTGTGCATGTGTACATCCCCAAATTTATTTTCCCAGTTGTCTAATGATGAATATTTTGTATATTTCCAATTTTTCATGATACGGTGGATATCATACTATGTACATCTTTGCTCAGGACAGTGTATTGTTAGGATTGTTTTTTAGAAATTTCACCTGAAGTTTTATATGTTTTGCTCAAAATAACATACTGTTTAATGCTTCATTGTGCAAAGACATTTTCAGTAAAGTCTCTAGTATATCTAACATAGAAGACTAACCTTGAAAGTGCTCCTGACAGGCGCCTGGGTAGCTCAGTCGGTTAAGCCGCCGACTTTGGCTCAGGTCATGATCTCGCGGTCCGTGAGTTCAAGCCCCACGTTGGGCTCTGTGCTGACAGCTCAGAGCCTGGAGCCTGTTTCAGATTCTGTGTCTCCCTCTCTCTGACCCTCCCCCGTTCATGCTCTGTCTCTCTCTGTCTCAAAAATAAATAAACGTTAAAAAAAAAAAAAAAAAAAAAAAAGAAAGTGCTCCTGACATACATCTGTTAAACATTCATAATGTGATAATGTCATCTTTCTTTTCTAAATCACCCATAGGAAAATCTGTTTTATCTGTGTGTTAATAAAATTTGTGTATATGTTATTTAAAATGTTAAACAGTATTTGTATTTTACAAATACATGATGTTGATACTCATTTAAATTAGTGATTAACTCATTCATACAATAAATATATAAAGCGTTATTGTCCATATGCCTGGCATTGTACAAATCTCTAAAAACAATGTTCCTTGCCTGAATGTAGTATATAATCTAGTGGGTGGCAGCATGAACAAATGATTACAATTTTAGTAAGTGTTAGAATAGAAATACAGGGTGGGATGAAAATTTTTATTAGGAGAACTTAACCTAGAATATCGGGAAAGACGTCCCTGAGAAAGTTATGTATAGGTTATAGGTAACATGTCTTGAGCCTTTTATGATTCTGCTCCCTTCTTGTCTGTCTTCTGAATATCCCTGTTCAGTGTCCCTTTTTTATCTGTTCCTTTCTTAAAGAAGAATGTTCCAAGGTTCTCATGTTTCTCTCTTTTTTCATTTCCATATCATTCATTCCTATTTCAGTTTTTCTCTTTATATGATCTGTTTTTCCTTTTGAATGTAATCCACATTTTTTGACGATATATCAGTCTTCCATTTACTAAACTGAAATCTGAAGGCCATCTTATCTTTTCTCCTTTACTTCCCACATACAATTAATATCTCCCATTACATGCACACCTGAAAGAAAAATGTTCCCAAATCCATACTAGCTTTTATACATTCGCTTAACAGAATCAAAGGCCTGTTCTGTACCATATGCTATTAAATGCTGGGGGGGGGGGGGGTATTTTGTCTTTTTTTTTTTTTTTTTTAACATTTATTTATTTTTGAGACAGAGAGAGACAGAGCATGAATGGGGGAGGGTCAGAGAGAGGGAGGAGACACAGAATCTGAAACAGGCTCCAGGCTCTGAGCTGTCAGCACAGAGCCCAACGCGGGGCTCGAACCCACGGACCGTGAGATCATGACCTGAGCCGAAGTCGGCCGCTTAACCGACTGAGCCACCCAGGCGCCCTCATTTGTCTTTTTAATTTTTTTTAATATTTATTCGTTTTTGAGAGGAGAGACAGAGCATGAGTGGCGGTGGGGAGCGGGGGGGAGGGCAGAGAGAGAGGGATACACACAATCTGAAGCAGGCTCCAGGCTCTCACCTGTCAGCACAGAGCCTGATGCAGGGCTCAAACCCATGGACTGTGAGATTGTGACTTGAGTGGAAGTCAGACACCTAACTGACTGAGCCACCCAGGTGCCCTGGGGGGATTTCATTTTTAAGCAAAACAGATATCAGCACTACCCTCATGGAGTTTACAGAAGGAAATTACTTAGCCATCAGGGAAATGCACATCAAAAGGGTATTTCACACCTACTAGAATGGCTAGAATAAAAATACCAGATGATATCAAGTATTGACTAAAGTTTGGAGAAATTAGAACCCTCTATACCTTTGATGGTATATGAAATGGTGCAGCCACTGTCAGAACAGTCTGGCAGTTCCTCAAAAGACTAAAGATAGAGTTAACCATATAACCCAGGAATTATATTCCTAGGTCTATGTCCAAGAGAATTGAAAACAGATGTCCACACAAAAATGTGTATATTAATGCATATAGCAGCATTATTCATAAAAGCCAAAAGTGGGAAAAACACAAATGTCCATCAGTTGAAAGGATAAATAAAATGTCCTATATTATGTTACTGGAATTAGTGGAATATTATGTGGCAATATAAATAGTACTAATACTTGATATAATATAGGTGAATCTCAATGACATTATACTAAGTAAAGGTAGCCAGTCACAAAGGACCACATATTACATGATTCCATTTATATGAAATGTTTAGGCAAATATATACAGACAGAAGATGATTCATGGTTGCCAAAGGCTAGAGTTGAGGGGAAAAGGGGAGTGACTGCTAAGGTGTATAGCATTTTTTAGGATGATAAAAATGTTCTAAAGTTGATTCTGGTGATGGTTACACAACTCTGAATATCCTAAAATTCTTTTGATTTTACACTTGGTTTCTCTTTTGGACAACTAGGTGAGTGAATGTGCTTTGCACAGTATACATTCATTCAGGAAATAACTGTGTGCTTACTGTATAGGTCAGGTGCAGAGTGTATTTGAATGATACTGGGGAAGACTAGCAATGAATAACAAATCATAATGAAGTGTGAAATGTATGTTTAAAGGATATACTAGATCTTGAGCTAACACAGAGGTGGGGTGGTTTAACTATAAATAATAAATCAGAATCTTGTTGGGAGGTTTTCTTTTTTGTTTGTTTTGGACTTAGCCTTTTTCCTTATATCTCCCTAGTTCTCTGGAAGTGTGAATACCACACAGACAACAATTTATGAGGCTTTAGAAAAACCAGAGGATAAGGATTCATGGTTAGATTTTTAGGGTTTTGGTGAACTATCTAAAAATACATGCAAAATTTCGTGTTTATTTTTCTGTGCCTTTCAAGTTCAGAAGAATTCATTAAGAACTTCTAAGTAAAGCCAAATTTACTTTGATGACATTGTAGGGGAGGGCAGCATATGTGTTTTTAGAGGTCTCAGGGAGGGGTGGAATACAAAACTGTTAGGAATAAACTAGTAGTAGTAACAGTCAAAGTTTTTTATTACCTGAGATAACGCATTGTGAAAATAAGGTCATAGGTTAAAATGAGAGATGAGAGTACTTTTTTTTCAGAGCATATTGGATTTTGCTCAGAGTGGTACAATGAAAGATTCAACAATCTCTAACTTTGCTCAGTTTCTAAATTTACTAAGTGTTTCCAGAGAAAATAAAGATGAAATATGTTATAAAGAAGAAACTTATAACCTGATATATTTATTCTTTTGTTTATTTTTTATTCAAGTATAATTAACATACAGTGCTATATTGGTTTCAGGTGTATAATACAATGATTCAGCAATTCTGTATATCTCTCAGTGCTCATCAAGATTTAATTCCCTTTATCTGTTTCACCCATCTCTCTACCCACCTCCCCTCTGGCAAACACCAATTTATTCTTTGTAAGAGTCTGATTTTTTTCCCCCTTTGTTCATTTGTTTCTTAAATTCCACATGTGAGTGAATTCATGTGGTATTTGTCTATTTCTGATTGACTTATTTCACTTAGCAATATACCCTTTAGGTCCATCTATGTTGTTGCAAATGTCAAGGTGTCATTCTTTTTTATGGCTCAGTGATATCCTTCTGTGTGTGTGTGTGTGTGTGTGTACACACCACATCTTTTTTTTTTTTTTTTTTTTAATTTTTTTTTTTCAACGTTTTTTTTTTATTTATTTTTGGGACAGAGAGAGACAGAGCATGAACGGGGGGAGGGGCAGAGAGAGAGGGAGACGCAGAATCGGAAACAGGCTCCAGGCTCCGAGCCATCAGCCCAGACAGAGCCTGACGCGGGGCTCGAACTCACGGACCGCGAGATCGTGACCTGGCTGAAGTCGGACGCTTAACCGACTGCGCCACCCAGGCGCCCCACACCACATCTTAATCCATTCATCTATCAGTGGGCACTTGGGTTGCTTCCATATCTTGATTACTGCAAATAATGCTGCAGTAGCAATTGCACAAAAAGGTTGTGTGGGTTATTTTGACCTTGAGGAAGCATCTTTAGACTTGTTTCAGCTTACACTAAACAGGAAATGGTTATTATATATTAAACTTCAACATAAAATTAACATGGCATCTTTTTCCCCTTTCAACCCACCCTTGACATTTAAAGCCAATCCGAGATAGGGGGTGGGAGGAGGAGGTACGTGTGTTTGTGTATAAAATGGACTGATGGTAAATAAATTGTTCTCTTTCAAAGAATATTTAAGTATGAAAAAGTTTCCAGACAGTATATATGGTGTGATTCCATTTAGGGGGGAAAGTTTGCATAGAAAAATATCTAAGGTGAGGTGCCTACGTGGCTCAGTCAGTTAAACATCCAAGTCTTGATTTCGGCTCAGGCCATGATCTCATGGTGAGTGGGACTGAGCCCCACACCAAGCTCTGCACTGACAGTGTGGAGCCTGCTTGGGATTCTCTCTCCCCCTCTCTCTCTCTGCCCCTCCCCAGCGTGTGTGTGTTGTGTGTGTGTGTGCGTGTGCGTGCATGTGTGCATGCACGTGCCTTCAAAATAAATAAACTTGAAAAAAAGAAAATCTGGGGAAATTATCCCAACTGTTAACAGTGGTTATCTCTGGGAGAGAAATATAATAGATTTCAAAGTTTGTCATTTTTGAATCTTTTTTTTAATGTTTATTAATTTTATTTATTTATTTTTTTTTTGAGAGAGAGAGAGAGAGAGAGAGAGACAGAGCAGGAGAAGGGCAGAGAGAGAGGGAGACATAGAATCTGAAGCAGGCTCCAGGCTCTGAGCTGTCAGTCAGCACAGAGCCTGATGCAGGTCTCGAACCCATCAACCGCGAGATCATGACCTGAGCCAAAGTCGGACACTCCCCTGACTGAGCCACTCAGGTGCTCCATATTTTTGAGTCTTTTAAAGCAAGCAGAAAAAATGATGGAGATGTATCTGAATTGGAGAAAAATGTTTAAAAAACTACTTCTAGTTATGTATTAAGGATCAAATATAGAGATATTGACATAACTTAAGAATTGTAGTTTGCTAGTCTTTGGCCACTAAGGAAGCTGGTGTGGATGGTTAACTGTTTATTTCTGCATTTATGCCTGCCTTTTCTCTTAACCTTTTTATTTATAAAGGAAAGACTCATTGGCAATGTGATGGACGGACACCTTGGGAGAGTTTTTAAAATAAGTAAGAAAATTAATCAGGGGGTTGGTTAAATGTATTTTGAAGCTTTTGGCAAGTGGACTACAGAAAATTCAGAGAAGAGATAATCATAACTCCCAGAAAGGCAGATAGTTTTTGAGGAATAAAGGGATTTTAAAAAATAAGAATTAGATTTTAGAATTTTAAACAATTCCAGTGAGAGAAATGTAGAGAAAATATCTAGAAAAGCAATCTATACAGTGAACTGTTTTGCCCTGTTTTATATGAATATTAAGAGCATTTAATGGTAAATATGTTTTAAGAATGAATTGAATATTGGCCTCAGATCTCTGAGGATAGAATCAAGAATGTAAAGCCCCAAATTACCTGAGTTTTGTGAAAGTATTTTTGAAGACCGTGAAAAGAGGTCTTTAAAAATTGTTTTGTTATTGAAGTATAGTTGACATACAATGTTATATTAATTTCAGATGCACAACATAGTGATTTGACAGTTGTGTGTATTACACAATGCTCACCACATGAGTGCAGTTACCATCTGTCATCATACATTGTTATAATAATACTATTGACTACATTCCCTGCGTTGTACAAAAAGAGGACCGTTAAGAGTTGTAACCTGGAGCAAGAATAGGAATAACTAACTGATGGCATGACATTTAAGTCGCATGTCCATTTGTTTAGAATGGTCTTCTTATCTGGCAAAATTCTGATATCCATCATTAAACAGATAGTTTTAGAAGAGATTGTGTTGATCCCTAGATGCCAGATTGAGTTTTCTGAAAACTAAGTTATGTTGATTTTTTATCCTTACTTCCTTTTTTGACAAGGTTGGTAAATTTAAATAAGGGAAATGTTGCAAACCACGTATAGCTTGATTTTTTAGTAAACCACTTGGAGAGGCTCTTGTTAAATCTTTGTGGTTAATGTGACAAAAAACTGGCATGAATATTAGGATTAGATGGATTAACCGCTAGATGAACCATATATGCAAGTCAGCCTAGTGATTAATCAGTCACTCAGTGCCAACCCAGCGGGAAGACTAAAGTAGTGAGTGGTCCTTATATTCTTAACTAATCTTGACCCTAGCGTATTCAACATTTTTAGTAGCTAAAACTATAGGAGTTGAGACAGAACTTTCAAAAAAAAAAAAACCATAAAATAGTTTGTTTTAAACAATAAGATGAGGGGCGCCTGGGTGACTCAGTCACTTGAGCATCCAACTTCGGCTCAGGTCATGATCTCACAGCTCGTGAGTTCGAGCCCTGCATCGGGCTCTGTGCTGACAGCTCGGAGCCTGGAGCCTGCTTTGGCTTCTGTGTCTCCCTCTCTCTCTGCCCCCAATCCACTCGCATCCTGTCTCTGTCTCTCTCAAAAATAAATAAACATTAAAAGAAATTTTAAAAAAATAATAAGATGAAAAGATACTGGTTATTGTAAAATATTTGTAATAATATATTGATGAGTATTTGTTGGTAGAGATCATCTTTGACAAACGTGAAAAAGAAGGCTACCAAAGAGTAGCCTAGTGGCTACGGCAACTCTAGTGTCTGACACCAGTGTAATAATTTTAAAACACACTAATTCAGTATGGAGCAAAATTAGTGTTTACCTAGATTTAAAAAAAAAAAAAATCTGTTCTCTATGCTTTGGGATCACATCTGTAGAACTGTGTGTAGTTTTGAGATTTGTCTACTGTTTCAGCAGATCTTACCAATTACAGACTTCTTTTGATCACCCACCAGGAGAAAGCTTTGTGTAGCAAAGTTCTACAGAGAAAAGCAAACCTATGTTTCAATCCTTTTAATAGAATTGTTAACAAATTTATACATAATTACACATACATACTTGAGGTTCTTCATATGCCATAAGACACTCACCCCCGGAATCATGAGCAACGCTATTTTCTTTCGAGCCCGGTGAAAAAAGGAAGGAGCTAATTTTCAAAGGCATATACCTACTTATGGTATTAGACCAACCACTAGTAGGAAAATGGTAGAAGGACCTCTTGCACATATTAGTTAAGATTCTTTAAGAAAAGCTCATTGGAACTAGTCTGAATGAAGTTTAGTAATTCACTGTGAGATTATGGATACATATCATGGAATCTGGGCTTCTGGAATGAATTACGACGAGCAACTATATGCAACCCAGGAAGTACTCTAAACTTTTCATCATTGTTTCTAACAGACCAATTTATTCTCTTTTATAGCAAACTAGATTTCTTGTTTTCCTGTTTCAAAAGGCAAAATAACAACACCAATAATTTCAGAGTTTATATTCTGGTTTAGACATCTAGAGAGAGATCTTTATCTAGATCTTGATATTTTGATCTCCTTCTGGGTTCTAGTTCCAGATTCCCAGGAAAGGAACCAATTGATCCACCTTAGGTTATTCATATGTCATCTTAGGTCATCAACAGTGGCTGGTGAGGCTAGGCCCCTCTGAACAAGTATACCTACTTACTCTTAATTGTGATTCTGATTGCAGTGCATTTTGAGGAGATGAAGAAGACATAAAACAAGAATTAATAAGCAATTTCAGAAAGATGCAAATATTTGTATAAATACACAATCTGTAAAAACCAAAAGGATAAAAAAATGTTAAATCTTAAGTCAGCAGTTCTCAAACTTTTTGGTTTCAGGGCCCCCTTTATACTCTTAAAACTTAAAGGCACACTAAACCAGTGATTATAAGTGAAACTGGGGAAATGTGAATAACATAGATCCATTATATCAATGTCAGTATCCTGGTTTATTATGCTGTAGGTTTGCAGAATTTTCCTATTGAGAGAAACTGGGCAAAGGAATATCTCTATTACTTCTTACAGCTGCATGTGAATCTATAATCTACAACTGTCTCAAAAAATTATGTTTTAAATTTTTGTCTTATTTTAATGTGAAATAATATTGAGGAACCTAAAGAGTGACTAAACTAATGTCTGTGTAGGAGGAGAATTCATTTAATGGTTATGGAAAATAGGTTAGGATACAGCAGCTGGGAAACCATTTCAGTTGTTGAGTTCAGAGATGAAAATATTCCTTATGGTCACCCTTTGATTTTATTTGATACTGTTAAGTTTCCTGTTTACTGAAAAAGAATTGTTTGGGGAATCAGCATTTTAAATTTTAATCTTTAGAATTCTGTGTTTAAGTTACAGGGTGATTTGTATTAGAAGTTCTAAGAGTTAGGAATTGATTGGTACTTTTTTTCTGCTTTCCCTTTTCAAGTCAGTAATATCAACTTTCTTAGCCACTAGCTACATTCTCTGTTTTTAATAGAGTTCATATACATAACATTATATTGACAAATATAATTTCAATAATTTGAACTGTTAGTATTTATCTTTGTACTATGACTATTTTTGATTTGTGTTCTAGTACTGTATTCTAATTTGTTCAGAAGTGAAATTCTTTGTATAATAAACTAGATTGAAAGAATTTAGTTTTTGTGGAGCTCTTAGAAGATCAGAAAAAAAATTTAAGAACAGACTAATTCATGGAGATTATGTTTTGAAATATACTTTTAAGGTCCATTTTAATTAAATTTCATAGTTATTCTATTCCATTCTGTTCCTTTTAGGTCTGTCAGACTAACTCACATAAGCCCTTTTCTTACCCAGAAAACTCTTCTTTACTCCTAACCAATTAATACTTGTCAGTTTATAAAATGATTCTTCCTCTTTTTATTGTGAAAACAATATGACATTAAAGAGAGGCTATAGTTAGGGTATGGAACTTTTAGTTTATAACAGGTTCTTATAAGAAGTGTGGGAATTAATATCTCTGCATCTCCAGAAGACACTATTTCATTGGAATACTAAATAAACATATAATAGTGTTTAATTATATAACAGATGTTATCTTAAGCAGCTAATTTTCTCATGACAGCCATATGAGGTATTTTTATTCTTACTCTTCCATTTATACCAGTGAAGAAAACAAGATGTAACAGTTTTAACTGCAAAGTCACAACAATGTTTATAAATTTTAGAGCTGGGATTTGAACCTGGACAGTGTGAGTGGACACGTTATGTTATAGTGCTTCTGTACTACTTGAATCCCCGGATTCCATCCATATGATATCCCCAGGAATCCCTAGGACTAAATATAGGACAATAGTCCAGAACAGATCCAGTAGGTCAATTATCTCCTGAAGCTGTATCATGGTGTGTTCCAAGAAACTTTCTAGATACAGCCAGAGAAATCAAGGTTTAGCTTTTTCCAGCTAACATGTTCTGTTGTCCCAGGGCTCACTGTTTATGATGGTACTATTGAACAAGAAATTTAGGATCCCGTTTGGTATGGTTAATTTCTATATTATCAGCCCTTGGGTCTAAATACCTTTACCTGAAAAATATTAACTGAACATATAATGGCTAAAGTACAACACAGAACTAGCAGGTCATGGGTCTTATGTTAGTATCTTAGGTTTCCATTAAGTTCTTTAAAATGTCCTTTTGTTGGGAAATACTAGTAAAAGCTTATAAAATGCTTGTTTCGTTTTCAATTTACATATATGGGATCATATACCTGCTTTTCTGCTAGCTTCTGCTCTTGTATTAAGTCATTTTTTCCATTACTAAAAGCTTGTTTGTTTTTATTGGCTAATCTGATTCCAAGTTTAGAACTTCTGCGTTTTACAGGACTGTGGATGATAGATAAAAAACAAAAAAACTACAAGAAAAGCACTTCCTAGTTTCAGCAGAAAATTCAAAGACATCTCTTTTTTTGTTTGTTGTTTTTTCTATTAACTGCTCTCTTCTATTTTGGAATAAAAGTAAAACTAGAGCCTGGTTTAGGTATGGTAGTTATCAGTATGCTCTTTGAAGATCTGAAATAATTAAATACAATGCTTTGGATCATCCCGCTATTTGAAATAGAATTGAATTTTCAGCAGAGAGTCTACTCTTTAATTACTATGTGAGATACTATAAAATGTAACATTGATTAAAGAAAGCTTTATATAGGAGAAATGAATTATGAGTCTATATCCTAACTAAACCTTTCCAGTCCCAGAGACGCATCTATGTGAAGAACTCTTTCAGAAATTTACTGTGGCAAGCAATCTGATTGCTCCTTAGGCTAATAATGAAGATCACTCCATTTAAAATACTGTGAATCCGTACTGACTTACAAACCATAAGTATAGCAGTCGTCACAATTTTTTAAAAAATAGATGTATTTTTAGGTATTTAAGCCCACCATTAAATGAAAGTAGACATTAGTAGAATGAACTTTAGTCATTAAAAAATAATTTTTTTTAATGTTTATTTATTTTGAGAAAGAGCAGATGGGCAGGGGCAGAAAGAGAGAGAGAGAAACAGAGAATTCAAAGCAGGCTCTGCACTGTCAGTACAGAGCCCACATGGGCTTGAACTCACAAACCATAAAATCATGACCTGAGCCAAAATCAAGAATTAGATGCTTAACTGACTGAGCCACCCAGACATCCCAACTTTGATCTTCTTTTGAAGGTACTTGCTCTGGTTACCAGTTTCTTGTTTTCATCCCCTCCAAAGGAAATTCTCTGCACTTTACGTTTTTTATTTTTCTGTAGCTTTTTTTTTTTTTTTTTTAACTTGATGATCTTTTTCTTAATATAAGCCAAATTTTCTTTGGGCACTCATTTTTTTTTTCCCTCAATTTTTTTTTTTTAATTAAAAAAATTTTTTTTTAACATTTATTATTGAAAGAGAGAGTCAGAGCGTGAGCAGGGGAGGGGCAAAGGGAGAGGGAGACTCAGAATCTGAAGCAGGCTCCAGGCTCTGAGCTGTCAGCACAGAGCCCGACGCGGGGCTCGAACTCACAAACCATGAGATCATGACCTGAGCCGAAGTCGGAGGCTTAACCAACTGAGCCACCCAGGCGCCCCTTTCCCCTCAATTTTGAAGGTAATTCTAGAGTTGAGTTTTATGTTCTTAGTTGTCTGTGAAAGCCAGAGTATGTTTATTGTAAATTAAAAATAAGGGCAGATGAGTTCTAGTAGAACTAGGGAAAGGATGTGGATTGTCTTAATAATCTAGGGTAATTAGGAAGTTTATCAAAAGACTTTTTTTTGAGGGAGGGACAGGGGGTGGGAGAGAGAGAGAGAGAGAGAGAAAGAATCGCAAGCAGCCTCTCCAGCACAAAGCTCGATGGGGGGCTCAGTCCCACAAACTGCAAGATCACGACCTGAGCTGAAGTAAATGTTGGTGCTTAACTGACCGAGCCACCAGGGACCTCTATCAAAAGACATTTTAGTTTTCTTTTTGATCTTTTTCACAAGGGCTGTCGTCTAGATGTCATCTACATTTCTCTGACCTCTCTTTCATACTAATACACCTAAGGGACCACTGTGTGAGAGTAATTAGAGAATTATAGTTTATATTTATATAATAATGAAATATATTTTAGAATTTATGCACAGATGAAAAGAAACAGGTAATTTATTAAGTATAATCAGTTTTATATGAAATTAGTGAAAAAGCAAGCTGATTTTTTTTTCTACTGATACTTGCTAAATGTCCAAAGTTTTTAGCTTTTTTTTCCCTTTTAGAACGGTTATATATATGCCTCTTTAAAGAAAACTTCAGGAGGCACCTGGGTAGCTCTGTCGGTTGAGTCTCTGACTCTTGATTTTGGCTCAGGTCATGATCCCAGGGTCATGAGATCGAATGCTGCATCCAGCTCCCTGCTGAACATGGAGTCTGCTTAAGATTCTCCCTCTTTAAAAAAAAAAAAAAAAAAAAAAAAAAGATTCTCCCTCTTTGTCTCTCTGTCTCTGTCTCTCTCCTCCCTCCCTCCCCCTCTCTCTCCTTGTCCTACCCCCCTCCCGCCCCCGCCCTTCTCCCTGTTTGTGTGCTCTCTCTCAAATTAAAAAAAAAGAAAACTTGGAAAATACTAGAGTGAGAGGAGAGAGGAGAAGGAGAAAGAAGAACTCTACCTTACATAGTTGTGTGTCTGTATCCTATGTGTTTTTTCTATACTTGTGATTGTACTACAGATATTTTTTATCCCACTTACCATGTAGTTAAGTTTTCTTTATTTGTATCACTGAATAATATTTATTTGAATGTTTATAATTTTATTAACCATTCTAGTTCTATTTCCAGGTTTTCATTATTCATAACTCACATTCTTTCGTTTATTCATTCAACCACCAAATATTTATTGTGTGCTTATTCTGGCATTCATATTTTGATATGCATTTTATTTTATTTTTTTGATATGCATTTTAATGTATAAGAATTTTTTTCTGTGTAAGTAGGATGGTTTCTTTTGCATAGATTCTTAGAACTGAATCTCTTGGATAAAAATGAAGGAATATTTTAAACCACTTAATATAAACATTTCTAAATTGCTCCCAGAGGGTTGCCCCAACCCTGTTGTCCACTTGAAATGGGAGTCTGTTTTACTGGAGCCTCACTTGACCTGATATGTGTATGTGTGTGTGTGTGTATATATATGTATATGTATATGTATATGTATATGTATATGTATATGTATATATCATCTGCCCTTTTCAGTTGATTGCAAGTGATACGGATAATTTTTGGCATTTATAGTACAGGTGGAGTATACATTTTTAAAATATGTGTAAATGAAATCTGTTTCATAATTTATTTTGGTGGTTTCCACACGCACAAGAGTTAAGAATGAAGCAAAAACCTACACAAACATACCAGATAACAAATGAGTCAGGTTTAACACTACAAGAAGAGGGATGGTAACTAGAAAATAACACTGGTTCTTTCTTAGGTTTAAATCTTTCCTGGCCATTTATTAGCTTTCTATTCTTATATAACTCCTCTAAGCTTGTTTCCTCTTTTATAAAATGTGAATGATGTAAGCCTGGAAAATGATTGCTGGGAAGGTACAGAAGAAGATTTAGAATACACAGGTACTATATGCTTCTCCTTTCGAGGGAAAAAAAAGAAAAAGAAAAATGATTCTAGAATCAAATATTTGAAAAACTTTATGTAGCTCTGATTCTGTTATTGTTACCATTGTGTTTTATTAAACTTTAGTGCTAGATACTATCTTTAAATTAGTAGGCTTTTCAATTTTATTTTGTTAGAATGTTTACACAGAATTTTGCATAACAGCCTGTAAAAAAATTGTTTGAAGGTTTTTTTAAGTATACTAACTAAGCAGAAAAATAATAGCCATGGTAAATCATGAATAGAATTAGTAAAGAAAGATTATTTTAGGAACATGGCAGCTGGAAGAAAGATTAGTCAAACCATCTGTGAATTGAATTACAGTACTAAGTGTTAAAGGGGATTTTCAAACATGAATTTTGCTGTTTTAGATTTTGGAAAAATGTTTTCGTGTTTGTATTCGAACTTATGTGTGATCTCGGTATTCACTTCAGGCAGAGTGAAGATGTTTCAGTGTGTCTTGGAATAATTAAATAGTTCTCTCAACCTCGCTTTCTGCTTTACTTCTATACCACATACACTTTTGTTTGGCCCCTCTAAGTATCTGGAGCTGTTGCCTTTTCAAAAAGTTGAATATGGAGCAGGTGAAATCTACAGATGTCTTCAAGTTTATTAAACAGCCAGTTGCTTAATAAAATGTTACACAGTGGTGTAGGTGTTTAAGAGATAGTAAAGTGTAGAGGAAAGAACTTCTGTCACCGGAATGAGCTACTTCATCTGAGTCCTTTCCCCTTCAGAGTCTGTTATGTAAGGGTAATCATATTCTGCAGCGGGGTTCTCACTATGAAGTGCGATGGTATATGTGAAAGTACCTAGCATAGCTTTTCTCACCAAAAGGGAAAGAGAGGTAATTATTTGAGTACTTAGTTTCAGACCTTATCAGGGAACAAATGGGAGGTATCTGCCCTTGAATTTATAATCTGGGGATACAGAATGAATGTATCTGAATGACTTTAGTCACTTAGAACATTTTTTTTCTGTTTAATTACCACACATAAATGGTGTTTTATTCTACTCCAGGAGAATTGAGAAGAAATAGGAAGAGCTTTTACGTTAAATTACTTTCCTGTTTGTAGATGATAAATACAAGCAGATTTTCAGGGGAAAAAAATCTGATGTTGTGCAGGAGAAGCAGAGTTATTGAGCAAGGGGGGAAATGAGTTAGCTAGACAGTAGTAGTTTGTAGTATGGTTTTACATTTACTCTTTTGAAGAGCTGTGAATTTTTGGTATTTACCTTCATTTTCTCAATTGTAATAAGCAAAATAGATAAAAGATCGCAAATATGCATGAAATTTGGACTTAAATTATCAAGATCCAGATTGTGGTATTTAGAATAATACAAAATTTAGGTTCTGTTCGATTGGAGTTTCAGGTAGTATCTGTTTAAAATGACTCATAATTTAAACGGCATGGAAGCAAGACTTTAAAAAAGAGTAAGTTACTTTGAAAATTCTACATCCATTTTTTTTGTGTGTTTGCAAACCATCTTTTATCAGGTAAATAAATGCTAGCTGAATTGAATTTTATAATAATAATAATACTGTTTTTCAATTTGAGAATCAAATATTTTAAAAATCTAGTCTTTGCTAAAAAACAAACAAACAAAAAAAGAATTGGACCAGTTGATAGTGAGGATTAGAGGAAATACTGAAGGTATAAAAATGATGTATGTGGCTCAGTTGGTTAAGGGTCCAACTCTTGATTTCGGCTCAGGTCATGATTGTAGGATTGTGGGATCAAGCCCTGCAGCAGGCTCAATGTGTGGAACCTGCCTGGGATTCTCTCTCCCTCTCTCTCTCTACCCCTTACTTGCATGTGCTGTCTGTCTCTCTCAAAATAAATACACTTTTTTAAATGCAATACTAATAAAAAGGCTTAAGAGGAAATGTCAAAAATTCACCTTCAACATTGGTACTGATATTATCAGTAAGTAACATTTGAAGCTCAGAGGAAATGATGTTCCTTGTTAGAGAACACTTAACAGACTTGAAATTGAAATCTGCTTTGAATATCTCTCTTAATTTTCAGGAATTATCAGGTGTAGAAAGTAGTAGATCCAGGTTGAACAAACTTGGTAGGGAATAAGATCTCAAGATCTTTCAGGATCTGCTGACTTTGGTAATCCCTTCTCCTTGTTCATCTGTATTCTAGCTATACTTCCTTCATACCTTAAATAGACGCACTAAGCTCTTTCATGCTTCCAGTCCATTTATGTTTTCCCTTTGCCTGTATGAATCTCTCCACTCCTTGGCTAACTCCTATTCATTAAGGTTTGTGACTTCCTGTTGGAAACCTTCACTGACTTTTGTATTCTCCTCAAGCCTGCCTTTTCCCGTTAGCACCTTATTCTTTCATACTTCTCTTTGGGTATAATTATGAATTTGCCTGCCATTGAAGCCCAAGCATTTATCACATATCAGAGTGCCTTGTTCATAGTGAATTCTCAGTAAATAATTGTTGAATGATTGAATTTAAAAATTGAGTAGCTTCTCTTTAGATCTTAATGTAATTTTTATTTTGCTTACTTTTTTTTTTTTTTTTTGGCAGATTCAGGTAGTAAATAACTTATTACTGCCTGGTAATAGTTACCTTTAAGGAAGCTGTGCAGTTGTCCTATACGTTTTTTTTACTAATGACTCCTAAGAAGTGAGGAGCAAGTTAAAGCAGGCTTACTTTTTTGCCTCTTCAAGAAAAGTGAAAACATACGGTTACAAAAAACCTGTATGCAGATTTTTATAGTAGCTTTATTTGTAATCACCAAGAACTGAAAACAAATGAAATGCCCTTCAGATGTCATATCAAGAACCCAAATGTCCTTCAACTGTCCTTCAATAACTAATAGGAATCCTCCTGAAGAGGACCAGTTGCTCTAGAGAAAACTGGCTCTTGAGCACGATTACTACTGAGTTTTTCTTTCGGGGATGACTCCTCTTTTTCTAGCTCATGTGATTAGGTATCTCAAGTAGTCACTCCTGCCAAGAAGTTTATCCTAACTTTTTCTTGATATAGAGCACTCTTGTGTATTGTCCTTGAACTCTTGCACATTTCTGTTGCAGTTCTGTAGTTGTTTATTTACTTCACTGTCTCTTCCACTAAAATATAAGTCTTTTAATTTTGTCTTTGTAGCCCTACCACTTAGCACAGTACCTGGGATACAGATGGTCAGACATGCAGGAAATGTTTAATGGTCTGAAGAATTATTTGCACAGTGACCCATTTCAAAACTTCATCTTAGGGCTTTGAATAGAAGTGAACATTTGGAAATCTCTCTCCCTAATTTATTTGGTGTATAGATACACAGGTGAATAGTTAAATTAAGAATTTTAATAGAGGCACCTAGGTGACTTAGTTGGTAAAGTGTCTGACTTTGGCTCAGCTCATGATCTTGCAGTTCATGGGTTCAAGCCCCTCATTGGGCTCAGCGCTGTTAGCATAGAGCCTGCTTCAGAGTCTCTGTTTCCCTCTCTCTCTGCCCCTCCACCACTAACGTGCTTTCTCTCTCTCTCAGAAAAAATAGAAATAAACATTAAAAAAAAGAATTTTAATAGGTGGACAGTTTTTCTATGTACTATGGTACAGGACATCTCATTAATTGCCAACTTGATTTGGTACGTCTCCAGTGACTATTCAGGAGCCTTCTCCTTCCCTTAAAACTCAATGTTTATGCTTTCTGGAGTCATATACTTAAGTTAAAGAAAATAACCATTTCAGATTGTATGAAAACAAACTTTGGAAAATATTCTAAAATCCCAGATAGAAACCTAAATTTATATCTGGAAGGATATGTTCATGGGTATTATGGTTAAAACTGTTAAAGCTGTAGCTGTAAGAAGCTTTGTTCATTATGTAAGTTCACTGCCATTAATTTAAGAGGTACATTTATGGAAACGTGTATGTTGTGCATATTTGACCTAAACATTTTGCTTAAATACTTGTGTTCCTGTTATGTGGTAGGCACTAGGACACATTGGTGAACAAAGCAGACGAAAATCCTTTCACTTGTGGAGTTTACATGAAACTTGCATTCTATTTCTGTATGTTTCTCTATGTATGTGTCTAGATGTGACACTGTTGTAGGATAAACAGCATAATAAATGGTTTTAAGGTTACTTCATAGTTTAGCAGAGGACGAGGATAAAATTGGAGGAGGGTACCAGCCCTTGAATTTCTGTAGCCTCATTTCACAGATCTGCCTTTCAGATTTTTTTTTTCATAGCTTATCCAGAACAAGAAGGACAAACTTTATTAAGCCGTTCAATTAAACTGATATTTAGTGTTACAGCATGTGCAAAACACTCTGCTTTATTAAATACATTTGTATTGGAAAAAAGAGGGCTAAACACAATTGTTATCCCCAGGAAGTATGTATTCTAATAGAGGCAAGGCGAGTACACCTGAGATGCCAGTTATGTTCAGTAAGGGGGATGTTACACCAGTCAGTGGCTAAATGAATAAAAACTCACATCATCAAATGTTGATGAGGATGTGGAGCAGTTAGAACTCTCATTCGTGGAGATGTACATTGGTACAATTACTTTTGGAAATATGTTTATCAGTTTCTGACAATAGTAAACATACAACTACCCAGATAAAGTCCATTCCTAATATCTACTCAAGAAGAATAAAAACACGTTTTATTATTTTTTTAACATTTATTTATTTTTTGAGAGAGAGCGAGTGTGTGCACATGTGTGCACGCTTGCTTGAGTGGGGGAGGGACAGAGAGAGAGGGAGACAAAGAATCTGAAGCAGGCTCCGGGCTCTGAACTGTCAGCACAGAGCCCGACGTGGGGCTCAAGTTCAACAACTGTGAGATCATGACCTGAGCTGAAGTCAGATACTCAACAAACTAAGCCATCCAGGCACTCTAAAAACATTTTTTTTTTAAAAGACTTGTACAGAGACGCCTCGGTGGCTCAATCAGTTCATCGTTCCACTCTTGATTTTGGCTCAGGTCATGATCTCACATTCAGGGGTTTGAGCCCTGCTTCAGGCTCTGTGCTGACAGCGTGGAACCTACTTGGGATTCTCTCTCTGCCCCTCCTGCACATTCTTAGGCGCACTCATGCTCTTTCTCAAATAAATAAACTTTATGTACAAGTCTTTTTCTTTTTTAATGTTCATAGCAGCTTTCTTCTTCTTCTTCTTCTTCTTCTTCTTCTTCTTCTTCTTCTTCTTTTGAAAAAGAGAGAGACAGAGAGAGAATATGAGTGGGGAGAGGCAGAGGGAGAGATAGGATTTTAAGCAGGCTTCATGCCCAGTGTGGAGCCCTATATAAGACTCAATCTAACAACAGTGAGATCATGACCTGAGCTGAAATCAAGAGTTGGTCGCTTAATGGACTGAGCCACCCAGGCAACCCAGCAGTTTTATTCTTCCTAATAATTGAAAACTGGAAACAGTTCAGGTAGTCATGAGTAAAGGAATGGGTCAACTATGATATAGCCAAAAAAGGAAATACTTACTTGGCAGTAAAAAGGATGAACTACTAATACCCACAGCTACATGAATGAATCTCATAAACATTTTGTTTAAAAAAGCCTTTCGCAAAATAAGGATCTATCTACTCTAGGACTCCACTTACATGGAATTTTACAATGACCACATCTTATTTATGGTGAGAGGAGAAAAGCCAGAATAAATGATTGCCTCTGAGGGTTCGGAGAGCAATTTAATTAGAAAGGGACATGAAAGGGGTGCCTGGGTGGTTCAGTTGGTTAAGCGTCTGACTTGACTCAGGTTATTATCTCCTGGTTCGTGAGTTTGAGCCCTGCGACAGGCTCTGTGCTGACAGCCTGGAGCCTGCTTCAGATCTTGTGTTTCCATCTCTCTCTGCCCCTCCCCTGCTCTTGCTTTGTCTCTGTCTCTCTCTGTCTCAAAAGTAAATAAACAAAGTGGGGGGATATGAACAAAGTTTCTATAGTGATACAGATTCTAAATCTTGATAGGGGTTTGGGTTACATAGGTTTATACGTTGGTTAAAATACAACAAATGCACAATTTAAGATCCCTGCATTTCATAGTATGTAAATTTTGCATCAGAAGAGAACTAAACAAATATTAAACTCTACTTAATGATAAACGTGCTGAACTATTTAAGGAAGTAATTTACCAATTATCTATACTGATTTCTACAGGTTTGCTTTTTTGGTGCATTTCAATTTTTTTTTTTTTAATGTTTATTCATTTTTGAGAGAGAGAGAGAGAGAGCTTGAGTCCGGGAGGAGCAGAGAGAGAGACATAGAATCCAAAGCAGGCTCCAGGCTCCGAGCTGTCAGCACAGAGCCCAACGTGGGGCTCAAACTCACAGACTGAGAGATCATGACCTGAGCCAAAGTCGGATGCTCAACCAACTGAGCTACCCAGACACCCCTTTTGGTACATTTCAAAGTAACTGGACTAATAGGTGGATAAGGGAATTACTAGGTAGATAGTTATGTGCCAAAGCAGGTAGTAGCATGTTAATAGTAGACTTTAGATGGTGAGTACATAGGTATTCAGTGTAATATTCTTTCAACTGCTGTATGTTTGAACATTTTCATAATAAAAATGTGGAGGAAAAGAGGGACAATGTTGTATGTGGAAGATAGTTTCAAGATATATTTATATGTTTTATGTAACTTTTAGGAAACAGAAGAATAGAAAGGATGAGGAGTCGTCTAGGCAGAGGTGTAAGGAAAGCATTCTAGGAGCAAGATGCAACATTAGAAGAAATACCAGGATAAGAATTGGACTAGTAAGTAGTTCACTTTGGCTGAAGTGTAGGATAAAATATTGAAAATACATGAACATAGAAAAGTAAGAAGTCATTAGGAATTTCATTCGGGAATGATAGGACAAACCATTCCTTCCCCTAAACCAAAGGAAAGAAAGAAGAAGGATATGAAGATGTAAGAACTTTTAATGTGAAAAAAGTGCTATCCTTAGAAAATTGCCTTTGACCATTTCAGTTTTCTTGATAGTGTTAAGTTGTGTCGTGGAGCAGTAGGATTTAATATCAGTAGGATTTAATAATAGTGGGATCTTAAGGGGACTGGAGGAGATTTAGAGTGGCAAATATAACATGATGGGAATTCAAGGAAAAGACCAGTGTGTTAGTAGAACATTACAGTGAGGTTAGGGTCAAGTTACAGGGGACCAAACAACATGGTTTCATGTTTTTCTAGCATTGCTCAACAGTATCTGCACAAGAGCACAGAAAGCAAGTGGATGGTATTGTTCAGCCCTGGAGATTGGCAGGAGTTAAAAGGGATTCTGTGCTGGTGAGTGGATAGTTAAAATAGAAAATAGGCAAGTAAAGCCTGTGAACGGTGGACTGGAAATAATTAAAATGGGTCACGAGGCAGGAATTCACACTGAGGACCCCAAAAAAGAGAATCGGTCAAAAGAGGGAGGAAGATGGTGGGTGGGGTACTGTGCTTTTCTCTGGGAATTCCATCGTTCTGAGATCTTAGAGGTGAGTGACATTTGGAAGTGATGGCATCATCCTCCACCTCATCCTATCAGCCAGAAATTTGAGGCATTCTTAAAACTCTTAATCTCTTTCTCAACAAGAGCATTTTAATTCTTGAGTTTCCATTGTGAAGATAATCTAAAACGTATGAACATGAGTAGCTAGGTAGATGGGTAGACAGACAGATGAATGACTGTTTTTCAACTGAACACTGCTTCTTAGTTGTAGTTGCGTACACTTGCATTTATGTTGCGTTTGGTGCCAAATGCAACCTTTAACAATCATAGACAAGTGAGGAAAGACCTAGATGGATTTAATGAAAATGTCATGTTTGCAGTGGGGGAGGGTCAGTTCCTAACCAGATAACATCACAGCCCTCTTTATAGACTAAAGAAAAAAACAGTGAGGAAATTTATAAATTTGTTTTGATTTATGTATTTACTACAGCATGCATAAAGGCCTAGGTTTATGTTCACAGTTATTTATAAGTAACATAATAAAAATAATTTCAGTCAATTTTAGGGAAGTCTGTGAGAATTTTTTTTTTTTTCCTTTTAGAGGAATCCCCTTATGTTAATCATTTTTGACAAATACTGTTGTACTTAGTAAATGTAGTCTCCTTAGCCTGGTCTATGGGGCCGGTTACAGGCTTCCCCTCTCATTTCTAGTTAATTCTCCCCAATCACCTACCATCCTTTCTTGTACTGTACGATCCTTAACAAATACCAAGTGCTGCTTCCCTTTTTAGGGAAATTGTTTCAGCTTTTGCCATTTCTTAACCTTAAAGACATAGATTAAGTTTCTCCTAGATGCCAACTCCTCCCTACGCTGTTCTTGTCTTCTGAGATCCTAGAAACTTCCATCTTAAATAAAGATCATCTTATTTCCTGTTTGGATCCCCAAATAACCATATATTTCATAATCTGTATCCAGTGAGCTTCATGTGCCAAGCATATTGTACCTAATGAATGATAGATAATCAGTAGTTTGGGAAAAGATCTGAGTAGTGTAGCAGTGCTGGTGAGAGGTATGAAAGTCCCCAAACTGGTTTTGGTCTTCTGAAAGATGTTTTCAGGAAAAGGAAGTTTATTATTATGACCAAATAAGAGTTTTTGGGTTTAACTCCATGCCTTATTTATATAATCTGTTCTCTTATTAACATGAAATAGCTGTATCAGAAAATACTTCCATTTGTATCCGACATTAGCATTCTACTGAGTTTTACATATTGCTAGGCTCTATAAAATGAACTACTTTTCCATTCATTTATTATTTATTTATTTATTTATTTAGAGAGAAAGAGCACAAGTGGGGGAGGGACAGAGAGAAAGGGGGAGAGAGAGAATCCCCAAGCAGGCTCCACATTGTCAGCCCAGAGCCCAATTGGGTGGGGCTCGATCTCACAAAACTGAGATCATTACCGGAGCCAAAATCTTTAGTCTGAGCCATCCAGGCGCCCCTCTACTTTTCCTTTTTGTTGTTGTTGTTGGATTCTTGAAAATTAAATCATAAAGTACATCATCAGTACATCTTATTATTTTAAAGACCATGAATGTCCAAAGTTGTAAATCAAATATAAATAACATAAAAGTGAACTGTTATCTCAGGGTCTTTCTCATTTTCTTAGGGTCACCACTATTTTTTCCAGGGGCTCTGAAAGGATCAACACTAGTTGTGTTACCTGGTTGTTGTTGTTCTTTTTTTTTTTTTTATTTTTTTTTTTTAACGTTTATTTTTTGGACAGAGAGAGACAGAGCATGAACGGGGGAGGGTCAGAGAGAGAGGGAGACACAGAATCGGAAACAGGCTCCAGGCTCCGAGCCATCAGCCCAGAGCCTGACGCGGGGCTCGAACTCACAGACCGCGAGATCGTGACCTGGCTGAAGTCGGACGCTTAACCGACTGCGCCACCCAGGCGCCCCGGTTGTTCTTCTTAATCACATCCATGCAGAGAAAAGATTGCCAGTAACATTTATTAGTTGTTTTTTTTTTTTTCAGTAGTTGTCAGTTTTGATGTCATGTGGTAATAGGTCAGCCTTCTACGTTTTATAGGTCATCATTTGTATAATACATTTGTTTTATATTGGAAACTTCATAATGTAAAAAAAAAAAACCCTGGAAAATAAGCATTACTTCTAGAACTGTAACAGACATTGCAGAATCCACACACTTAAGCCACAGCTATTTTTACTTAGGAGAAGTTCTCACATAGTTTCTATGTGCTCTTATTTTAGGCTTAATTTTTTTTTTAATGTTTGACAAATTAAGAGCTACAAATTAAAATGAAGATAAGAAGCTATCAGATAGTTTTAAGAGGCAATAGATCAAAGCAAGATAGAAGGTAGAAAATCTCTTAAAAGGAAACATGATTTCCAAAAAGCATTTTAGGTACCATTATAGCTGCATTAATTATTGGCTATAAGGACATAGTTGTGTAACATCAGATTTTAATAGTTGGTGTCATAGTAGGTTGATGGAGAAAAATAAAATTATAATTTTTGTGCTTGTTAAAGTGATAAAGGAAAGTGTAACACTTTAGAGAAAGATTTCCATCGAAAGTATTTTTTAAGGAAATTTCAATAATTCATTATATACTCTTTATTATATATTTTCACTTGAATTTGATCATAGTGTTTTGTAGGAACACTTTTAGGATTCTCTGTGAGAATATATTTAAGTGAAACTAGAAAACAAAACAAAACTCTCTCATGTTAGCTTAGTACCTAAGTTTCATGTATTTTAGGGTTATTAGATTTGACTGTTGCCTAGGCATTTCCATCCATGGGAATCCCAAAGCCTTATATGGTCAAGACTTAGCTTTTAGACTTTCAGTGAAATGCAAGGCACCACTCCAAAAAAAGAAAAAAAAAAAACATAACTAGCTGACTTTCACTTTGTCTTCAGTACTGTCTTCTTGGCTGCTTTTATTACCACAGTAGCTAAATTACTAAGAACCTTATGTGCATTGGGAGTCTGTCTTACTAGTGGAAGGAATTCCTTTTGTGGCAGTAGTTTTATGCTAGAATGCTAATGTTATTTTAACAAAGTATTACATGCTGTTATATAATTTTCATTTTTTTTTTTTTTTTTTTTTTAAGGAAACTTAAAAGCAGTTCTGGTTTATTTTATCTCACTACAGGGGAGAGGAGAAGATGTGCATGTAGTGCAGTTGGAAAGTGTAGGTTTGATTACTGGCAGGTATTAGGGAAGTGAAAGTGAAATTATTTGCTTAGAGACTTTTCTTCCTTGGAACTTCTGATTAGGGGATACAGGTGAAAAAGGTGTGAACCTTCAAGAACAGCAGTGTTGGCGAAAAGGATTATTAAAACAATAACTTATTTCTACACTGGTATGATCTCCTTTAGCTCTGATCATTTTTGCTTTGAAGAATGTGATTTTTCTGAGTGGTCGTATCATGAATATCATTCATACATTTAACTCCAAGATAGTTTAATAGTTTATAGATATTAAAATTCTTAGTATCAATAGTTACACATTTTTCATGTACGAAAAGGTATTATTCCCCCTAACATTAGAAATTTCAAAATGTTTTGCAACCTCTCCATCTTCCCATAGTAAGTCAGATATGACATGGAAAAATTAATTTCTCTGATACATTCAACTATAGGTAACAAAGCATCAGCAACCTATTTCTGAATCCTACCAGTGAAGCTAAATCCTACTTGTAGGTTCCTCCATTTAACATTTGATTACTGATATATTCTAGACACGGTGTTATGAATACCTAATGCGATCCTTGGCTTTGAGAGCTCATAGTGTAGTGGAGGCAGGAGAGAAAAATGAATGTAAAGATAGTATATATGGGAAGATAATTGTAACACAATGTTTTAACTGTGTTAGGACAGATATGTGTACAGTGTTACAGAAAATGGAAGGAGAGAGTGATTTAACTCTAGTTACATTGAAATAGGCTGGGGAAAGCCTGAAAAATAAAAGCTAAAGATGGTTAAAAGAAGACTGAATTGAGGAGCAATCTGTAGGGTCCAGCAATGCCTCAGCTACTACTCAGGGGTACCCTTTATCTTCCAGAGAAGTTAAACATCCCAAACTACCTTAAGTCTTATGATCAGAAAGAAATGAAATTTCATTCTAGGGTTACTTTTTCTTGGCAACTGGACTCAATCCCCTCCTCCCATCAACCAGCTTTTTTGTGATGAGGCCTGAGAATATGCTTCCATAGAATTTTTAACACTGGGTTTTATCTAAAGACCCTTTATTGTCATGTTTACCTCAACAAAATCTTGTAGCCTTTGTCTTTCTGGCAAAGTTACCTATGTGTTAAAAAGTCTTTTAGATAACTGGAGAATCATCCCCAAAGATGAAAATCTGATGTGTAATGTATTGAGTCAGCCATGTTAATCGTTGAATGTGTAGTATAGATAAATAATAAAAAGATCTTTCAGAAGTTTCTGGTTCCATGTAGTTATTGGTACATAAAATCTGCATATATAGTTTTCCCATAAAAGTGAAAAATAGTATAAAGTTATGAAATATCAATTCATATTGATTATTTGTATCTGAAAGAGACTTGGAAGTTACAGTGCAGTGGTAATGCTTATTTATTACATTACAAAGGGATTGTGTCTGTTTGGGATAGTGGTCCCAGACTGAGTGCCTCAGCTTGGATGTAAAAATAGATTGTGGTGATAAAAATGGAGTTTAGTGGGAAAACGGACTTTCTGACATGTTCTGCAGTAAAGAAATCTGTTTAATCCAGTATTCTCTGAATTTTTAGAAGTTTTTAAGAACAGTTGGTCAGAAACCATTTATTAACTTTTTCAGTTCAGTAGTTTCATGGAAACAGTAAATTTTTGTGATAAGTTGCTTTAAGAAGGGCTCCATAATGACAGTTGTTTCAGGAGGCATATTGAAAATTTAGGTATTCTTATTTCTGCCATATTATTTTCTCTTGACTGATGGAGATCTACATTTAAAGGAATGTAAAAACTTTATTATATGTAAATGTAAAAGTACTAGCATCTTCTAACATTTTGGGGATAAATTATTTAAATAGATTATGCAATAGAAAATCATACATACCCCTTCCCCTCAATGTAAAGGAATGTATAAAAGATTTTTTTCCTTTTGTTCATATGCCCTCTTTCGAAAGTAAATATTAAAGGAATAATAGGGTTTTTAAATTTACGATCGCTCTGCTTAGTTAGAAGGTTATTCTTTTATACCTTTTTACTCATCAAACATGTACTCACTGGCACATTACCAGGAGATTGTTATTTACTTATTCTAAAGGTGTAATTTCAGATTGTTCTGACATACTCAAGAAATGAAGGGTGGCCCAGTGTGATTAGAGCTTTGAATTTGTGGAAATAGATAGGTCTAGATAACTGGATAGGCCTACGTAATTTATAATTCCTAGCTTAAAGGACCAATGATGGCATTTACAAGGAGTTGAAATATATGAGAAAAGACAAATTAGAGATTAAGTAGAGAAGGGAGCATGATGTTTGGATACACACAAACTGAAGTAATGAAAATTGATATAAATGCCTTCTACTTTGATCCAAAATCTAGTAATGCAGCCGCTGTTTATTGCTATATAACAGATTACATCCAAACTTAAAATAATGGCTGTGGCTTATCTAGGTGCCTCAAGATTGCACATGAGATTGCCCTCAGGCAGTTTGGCTGGGACCACAGTCTTATCTGAAGGTTTAACTGAGCTGGGGGGTGGGTAAGTAGTAGGGATCCATTTCAGAACTTACTCATGTTATTGACCAGCTTTGTTTGCTTGCCACATGGGCTTCTCCGCAGGACTGCCTCTTGACAAGGCATTTGAGTTCTTCCAAGTTGTGAGTGATCCAAGAGAGGGAAAGAGAGTATATATGACATCCCATCACTTCTGCCCTGTTCTGTTTGTTGGAAACAAGTTCAGCCTACACTCGAGGGGAATTTACACAAGGGTGGGACTGCCATGAGGCAGAGATCATTGCCATCTTAGAGGCAACCTAGAACGCTAGCAAGCTAAAATAAAATGTTTATGGCATTTTACATCCCTCAATTTATATTAGTAAATACTTAACCATTGCTTCCTATTTACTATGCTTACTACTTTGCTTACTAGTAACTGTTTATTTCTCTTACTGTTGAGCAAAGTAATTGAAAATTGATTATATCTTTGCTCATTTGCTTTTGTTTTTCACACTCTGCTCTCCATTTGAATGTTTGATGCCCCTCTTATTTTGTGACTTGGAAATAGTAACTCCTACTTCCTTAACTCATCCATCAGTGGTCCCAGAAATACAGAATAGCTTGGTAGTCTAAAATGGAAAATAATAGTTCATTAAAATAACCAACTAGGGAGCCCCTAGGTGGTTCAGTCAGTTAAGCGGCTGACTTCAGCTCAGGTCATGATCTTGCAGTTCATGGGCTCCAGCCCTGCATTGATTGGGCTCTGTGCTGACAGCTCAGAATCTGGAGCCTGCTTTAGATTCTGTGTGTGTGTGTGTGTGTGTGTGTGTGTGTGTGTGTGTGTGTGTCTGCCCCTCCCCCACTCATTCTGTGTCTCAAAAAATGAATAAACATTAAAAAAATTTTTTTAAATAACCAAATAGGATTTTTTTTCTTTCCTTGGCCCCAGAATTATATATTCTTAACTTCATCTTTGATACTTTTTGCCAAATCATATCTGAATATAGCAGAACTACTAGGTTCTCAGCCTGTCAGACATGTCTTTGCTTTTTCCTTTTTGAAAAGGATGCAGGGATATGGTTTCAAGCCTTGGTCTATTTCTTCCCTGCAATTTCTCCCCCATCTGTGTGACACAGGGGCATAACCAAAAAAGTAGTCTCACACAAATCTTCCCAAATCTTTCCCCCTTTCCTCAATTTGGGTTTATAACTGTCTATCTATCTATCGTATCTATCTATCGTTTTTAAAATTTAACATTTTTGAGGTTTCATAAAAGGTATACTGCAGTAATCCAAGTATACTAAAATACAGAGAGGTTATGTTGTTTTGTGATTTTATCTATGTATATGTTTATCTTTTTTTTTTTTTTTAATGTTAATTTATTTTTGAGAGAGAGGGAGCGCGTAAGCCGGGAAGGGGCAGAAGAGAGGGAGACACAGAATCCGAAGCAGACTCCAGACTCTGAGCTGTCAGCACCGAGCCCAATGCAGGGCTTGAACTCACAAACCATGAGATCATGACCTGAGCCGAAGTCGGATGCTCAACCGACTAAGCCACCCAGGCACCCCTGTATATGTTTACTTCTAATTAGACTGAGTTGCAGGCAGGATTTGGCTCTTTAATTTTGAACGAGGCACTGTGTTACATGCTAATAATAATAAGTGCCCGACGGATGTTGATTATCCATAACTAACCATCATTTAGGGAACATTATTTTAGGACCTCTCCATGCAGACCATTTGACATACTTTTATTAAAAAGAATACATATTACATATACTGTTTTAATTAAAAAGTGTTAAATTTAGTTTTGCTTTAATTTACCAAAGAAAATGACTGAAGACTGAAGTAATGGTTAAATTTTAGGTTAGATTTTCTTTATCAGCCACGTACTTTGCTTGGATACTCAAATTAAATGTTCCTTTAAGACTAAGAAAATAGTCTATGAATACAGTGACACAGGATTTTTTTTTTAAAGACCACATCACAATTTTAGAAAGATTGGACTATTCTCTAAGAAAGATTAAGATGTCATTACTAATCCATTTTTGTCTTCTCTCCCCTCATCTTGTTTTGTTAGCTATATTAATACTTCTACTTTGTTGGAATTTATAATATTTAGATTATTTTTTATTGATCCTTTGATCATCTTGTCTTGATTTCTGAATATATTTTGTCTAGTTTCAGTTACCATGGATATCAGAGGTTCTCAATCTAGTCTGTTTTTACAAATTGGATGGGGAATTTCTTTAAAGTGGAAATTCCTGGGCACCACTCTCAGATTCTGATTTCTTCTCTCTTTCTTCCAAATTCAGTTGAAGTACTCAAATTTTATAGCATTTATCATACCTCTTTTTGCTATTTGTTTAGTTACCTGTCTTGCCTGCTGGGCTCTGTCTAAGCTCCGTGGGTACAGAAATCTGGTCTATGTCCTTTACCAGGGCATTTCTAGCATCTAGCATAGTGTCTGGCTGAGGTGGACACTCAATATATTAATACTTTTGAGTTAATGAAGAATCTGCTCTTTATCAGCCACATACTTTGCTTGGATACTCAAGAAATTCGTCAAGAAACAGCTAACAACTGCGTAAAATGTTTTGTTTTGGAAAGCCATACGGATTTTATGTCCTCACTGTAGAGATGTTTTTGGAAAATAACTCAATGACTTTGACTTCTGTTAATTAACATTTTGCCATATATTCTTCCAGACTTTTAATTAGGCATATCAATGGCAAGAATGGTATCCTATTCTACATATTTTTGTAACCTAGTTTTTTTTTTTAATTTAATACAAATAGTAAGTAGATGTTATTTCTTCTCATGAAACTAAATTATTTCCTTGTTAATATATACATTGATTAAACCCCTCTGGATCAGTTGCGCGATCACTTCTGATAAAAGAATGTAACAAGGAAAATGGCAACCTGTGGCTACCTTCTATTTCTAGAGCTCAGACAATAATGAAACCTGGCAAAAGATTTATTTTCTCCAAAAAATTTTCTTCAACTCATCTCTACTCCCATACTGAGTTTTCTTTTTCTTGATTAATGCTATATTTCTTTGAAAATTGCTTATTATTTTTCTGCCTTATCTGCTTATCTTATTTTCCTAATTAGATTATAAGCATCCTGAGAACAGTATAAGATCATTACATTGCTCATTAACAAAAATTTATTGGGTAGCCCTGTTAGGTATTGTGAAGTATATAAGGTATTTTCTATTCTTAAGGGATTGTCATCTAATTCGTAGAAAATACTTGAACACATGAAACAATACAGCAAGCCTCACACAGTACTTAGTATAGTTTTATGTACACATACACGCCCTATGCCATAAATGTCTACTTGTTAAGAAGTTAGCACTTTGTTTTGATTCATATTTCCTATATGCCAGGCACTGTGCTTAAAGGAGACAAAGAGAATATACTCTTTAGTGCTGTTCCTTGCATTCACCAGAATAATCAATAAAAATTATTAGTTAGAGAATGATCCTGAAGTTCAATTCTTTTTAGATCCCTAAGGATTCTAAACTTTAGAAGAAATGCTCTTCCCTTCCTGAGTCCCCAAATAAAAATGTGAGCCTATAAAGATCTAGGTTTCACTTACTACTTTATAGATCTTTATCAGTAAAGGAACTATACAGAGCTGTGTAATAAAGTAGATAAAGGATATATTTCAGTCTTTGAATATTTATATTTCCCAGTTTTTAGTGTTGTCTTTCAAATATGTAGTACTTGTTGAAGTATGAATGTTGAAGCAATACTTAGATTACTTTTCCCCTGAAAACTTTTTTTTTAGTCTCAAAGAAGTTTTTTTCAGATTTTTTGAATAGTCTGTTTGCCATGTCTAATTTATTCAATCCACAAGTATATATTGGATCTTCTCTTCATCAGGTATGTGCTTCCTTTATTCTCTCTAGAATACTGTATGTACATAAACCTCAACTTTACTTAATCCAAATGAAGAATTTCCCATGGTCCAGCATTGTGTACAATCTGTGTTTTAAATTTATTATCCCAATCATTTTATCATTTGAGTATATGACTTATTATGACATAGGATAAGTTTTTATTTTTACATCTAGATTTCCTACCTGCTTGTATGATAAGAGTAGAAAGGGCAAAAATATTTGAAACTTAAATACAGTGCTAAACTTATTTGTTTTCAAAACTAAATACAATTGACCTCCTAGGATTATACATGCTCATTTATTTGCCAGTCTTAATGCAAGACCAAGGTATTTATTTTTTTATTATTCAGTAATGGAGTACTGCATAGAGTTCTTCATTGTTTTTTTCTTTTTTTTTTTAATGTTTGTTTATTTTTGAGAGAGAGCTAGTGGAGGAGGGGCAGAGAGAGGGAGGCACAGAATCTAAAGCCGTTTCCAGGCTCTGAGCTGTTAGCACGAGCCCAACGTGGGGCTTGAATTCATGAACCATGAACCGTGAGATCATGACCTGAGCCGAAGTCAGACGCTTAATTGACTGAGCCACTCAGGTGCCCTCATTGTTTTTCTTGCTTAAACCACGTCTGTAATTCATCCTTTGATAGTCCAAATTCAGTTTTCTTTTAAAATAAACAAAAACTTGATTGGATTATCTCCAGTTCAGTTCTTTAAGCATTCTCACCTGACATCTGTGTCACTGAATGCTTAGGGCATGGACTATTTTCTAGTATATCTACAAATTTCTGTTCCCAGCAGTTGTACAGAATCAAGTCTTCCTTAGTAAGAGTCATAAAGAATTGTGTCAAGGAAATGATTTAGAGAACTTCCATATTCAAATTCATTTGTTAACTGTATTACTAATGACTAGGCACAAATTGTAAATGTTTCAACTAATTGACTAATTACATTTTCACTTAAGTTCTCTAATGACATTTATACAACTAAATCTTTTCTCTTTTCTCTGAGTTGTATATACTTTGTATGAATGAGCTTATATAAAACTTTTAGGGGTGCCTGGGTGGCTCAATTGGTTAAGTGGCCGACTTTGGCTCAGGTCATGATCTCATGGTTTGTGAGTTCGAGCCTGCTTCAGATTCTGTGTGTGTCTCATTCTCTCCCCCACTCCCACTCATATTCATTCTCTCTCTCTCTCTCTCTCTCAAAAATAAACATTAGAAGAAATTAATAAAAAAAAATTTTCACATATGAAAGCTTGAAAGAAGCCTGAAATCCCAAGATATCCTTTGTGTATCTTTTATAATTTAATCGTCATCTTAGAAATAATTGTGGCTGGGACTTTTACCAAACTGGTACTGAAAGGAATATTTGACAAGTCTCCACCATTTGACCTTGTTTTATAATTTACAGAGGGATGAAAAAGTAAATTATAGATAAGAATATTAAAAAAAATTTTAAATGGGGGTGATTTAGCATGTGGATTATGTATCTGCAAACATAAAAGTACTACTCTAAGTGCTTTCTATATTAATTCATATACCTATCATAGTAAACTTTTGAGGTGGGTACTATTACTATCCTCGTTTTCCAGAGTAAACTGTGGCACACAGGACGTTAAGTAATTTACCCAGCAACACCTGGCTAATAAGTGGCAGAACTGGGTTAATCCTGCACAACCTGTCTGTAGAGTACACACTTTAAAGAAAACCACTTTCGTGAAAAGGAATATTATAGTATTAGAATTTGTTTCAAATGCTTCTAATTTCATAATTGTGATTTTACTCAGTTGAATTACATAGTTGCTAAACATATTTTTTATTTCTCTAGGAATGAAATTTAATGATTTTTCAAGCTATACATGCCCCACCCAAAATCTGTCTTTAAGCTATGGATTTTGTCTACCTTCAGCCAACATTGTGTAGTTCCTTTATTCATCTCTTTGTTGTTAGGCTTTTCAACTTTTTTCTTAAAACGTGGGAAACAAAGGTTGTCCTTGAGCTAACTTGCTGAGATAAAACAGATGTTTTATGTACTTGAACTAGTTTGTTGAATTAGTTTACAGCTCAAGTTGGCAAAGCTGCCTGAACCTGGACTAAATGACTAAAGTGTCTTCACACAGCCATTTATTATTGGCAATTACTCTGAATATGTATTCACCAAAAATTTAAGCTATGTTCGATAATATTTTGGAGGTATATTTGAGTCATTCTGTTTCTTTCCATATATATGGCTTATTAATAAACTGACTACATTTTAGTCAGATATTTAAAGTCAGCAAGTCATGTGTCTCTTAATGTGCTACATGTGTTAGCGTTTGATTCTCTTAGCGACAGTATTTTTATGGGTGTACTTCACTGGTTTCTTGTGTATGCTTTATAAATGTTCAGGAGAACACTTTGAACAACTTGTACCACAAACTTGAGATTCATATGTAATGTATATTTTGTGACAGTGTTTTTAGCATTTAATTAATATTAAAACATTTCAAAAACTTAGTAAATTATAAACAAAGGAAAAAGCAGATTTAACATTAACTGCTTTAGTATGTTTATTGGTGTTTCTTACATTATACTGACTTAAGTATTTTAAATCAGAATCAGCAACGTTTCATTTTCAGGAATCACCTATACCCATAGGTTAATTTTTTCAAAGAGCTGGCTGAGGGGGGTTGCCTTCTTAAAATAGAGAAGCTTTAAAAATTAACCATTTGTCTTGAAAATCTTTTCTCTTCAATATCAAAGGTTTACTCATAAGGTGGAAAATAAACTTTATTCTAGATCCTGCCTACCTTCATCCTCACTATATGTGATTTGGCATCTTCATACACCACTTGTCACTTGTTCATATGTTAAGCTCTGGGATAGAGCCTCCTCCAGGAGATATTCCCAGACTATCACTATTCCTTCTTAGTTCTCCTTTTCTGAGCTCCCATAATAAGTAGTGCACAGCCCTGTAACTATATCACGTTCCTCTTAATATAATCATTTAGTTGTGTATTCATCTTCTGGTACTAGTGGTAATCTTCTTGAGAACTTTCTCTTTAACTTACTGAATAAAATACTTTTGTGTTCCAAGTAAAATATACAGATAATTTAATATTAACATTTCTCTTACTGTTTTCATAATCACTTCTCTGCATCCTCTCCCTGAGTGATTTCAAGCCCCATTGTAATATTATCTTAATGCAGATAATTCCCAAATTGATGATTTCATCTCACATTTTATTTTCAAAGCTCTAGGTCTGCATATCCAGTTGACCACTAGCCACTAGATATGCATGGTTAGATAGGTATACAGACACCTATAAATTCAACATATCCAAAGCTATGAAATCATTTTCTTTCCTCAACCTGCTTCTTGAACCTGTAGTATCTATTTTCGTGAATGGCTTCTCCCTGTCCCTCACCCAAATAAACCTTGCATATTTTCTCTTAAGTTTCTCATAGATCAGTCTGTATAACTGGTAAGACTCAGTTCAGGCCCTTCTTTTTTCATATTGCTTCCAATAATCTTTCTAAAATACTGTTCTGATCATGTCACTCCTCTGCTTAAAAACTCTTAATAACTCTTTTCAAACATTATCTACTTAAAATTATAAAATGTTTTCTCCTGCTTTTCTCTGTACTGCTGAATTGAGCCATTATTACTGATGGGATGTGTTGTACTCTTCCCTTTATGTGTGGGAGTAGAAAGTGGAATGAAAACCATCTCTAGCATCAAATCCTGTCACCTCTGCATTATGTTCAGATCTTTTACCTGGAAAAGACCTTTTAGCACATAGCTTTATCCTGTTTTATAACTTAATACTCTGTGTATACCTCTGGATGATTTACTTAGTTTATTCTATGCATTTTTTTTTTTTAATTTTTTTTCAACATTTATTTATTTGTGGGACAGAGAGAGACAGAGCATGAACGGGGGAGGGGCAGAGAGAGAGGGAGACACAGAATCGGAAACAGGCTCCAGGCTCTGAGCCGTCAGCCCAGAGCCTGACGCGGGGCTCGAACTCACGGAGTGCGAGATCGTGACCTGGCTGAAGTCGGACGCCCAACCGACTGCGCCACCCAGGCGCCCCTATTCTATGCATTTTTAAAATCACAGTGCATTTGCACAGGGAAGTTCCTTCTAGTTGAGTTGCTAGTTGAACAACTTATATATAATCTTCAAAACGTTGCCCAAACATATACCTTTTTTTTTTTTTTTTTTTTAAAGTAAACTGTATCCACAATGTGGGATTCAAATTCTGACCCTACATCTAGAGGCACATGCTGTACCTACTGAGCCAGCTAGGTGCCCCTCAGACATATACTTCTTTTTTTTTTTAATTTTTAATTTTTAATTTTTATGTTTGATAGAGAAAGAGCACAAGTGGGGGAGGGGCAGAGAGAGAAGGAGGCACAGAATCTGAAGCAGGCTCCAGGCTCCGAGCCGTCAGCACAGAGCCCAACACGGGGCTCGAACTCACAAACCACGAGATCAGGACCTGAGCTGAAGTCGGATGCTCAACCCGACTGAGCCACCCAGGTGCCCCAGACATATACTTCTTAATGAGACCTATATGGACCATCTTAGTCCTGAGAAGTTATCTTTATGTCCCAATGATATTGTAGTACTTCTCTATCTACTGCTGTTATGCCCTAATATGATCATTGTTATTTATGGGCAAGCCTGCCATATTGCAGTGTGATCCTTCCGGCTTCCCTATATTTCTAAGGCTTTGGCATATATACTTTTTAGTATACATGATAAGAAGAGTAGCTAAAGGAATTGGGGATATTTAGCCCAAAAGAGAGTATGTGAGAATTCTGGGGTGAGGGTGTTCATCATATTTAAAGGTTATCAGTTAAAAGAGAGATTCCATTTAATTGTGGAGTTTCAGGGACCAGGGGATAGAAATTAAAGGAAGATCTATTTTAGCATGTACAATTTAGAGAAAGATAAGTAAAGTGTCTTATATTGGAGGTAATACATAGAGTAGGCTTTCAAAAAATAGTAGCCTGTTAATTTTTTTTTTTAACCTGAGATATAATTTGCAGTAAAATACATGGCTTTTAAGTGTGCAATTCAGTGAATTTTTGCATACGAATATGCCTAAGTAAAAATCAGAAAGATAGGGAACATTTCCAGTCCTCCAGAAAGCACCCCCATGCTCCTCTTATTTCTCCACAAATTTGACCATTTTTCTGAACTTCAACACCAGAGATAGTTTTGCCTAGAAACCTACAGTATGTATCCTTTCTGTCTACCTTTTTTCACTCATCTATGTCTGTGAAGATCATCTGTGTTGTTGAAGGTAGCAGTGGTTCTTTTAGTTTGATGTTCTTTTCTCATTGATGTATAGGATCCTATGAATAGAATCTCCTCACACACATACACTCCACTCCATTTATTTATCAATTCTTTTGTATTTTTATACTAGAGTAGATATTGTCAAATGGTTTTTTGAAGTTGTATGAATTTTACACTTTAACCGACGGTTTGGTTGTTTCTCCATATTATAATACAGTAGATTTAGCATTTTTCTTTTAAGAATCAAGTCTTGGGGCACAGGCTGACTGGCTTAGTCAGTGGAGCATGTGACTCCTGATCTCTGGGTCAAGTTGGAGCCCCATGTGGGGTGTAGGGGTTACTTAAAAATAAAATCTTTTTAAATTTTTTTATTTTAGAGAGAGAGAGCATGCACACGAACAGGGGAGAGAGACAGAGGAGGAGAGAAAGAGAGGGAGAATCTTAAGCAGGCTCCATGCTCAGCGTGGAGCCCAGTGCAGGGCTCAATCCCACAACCCTGGGATCATGACCTGAGCTGAAATCAAGAGTTAGATGCTCGACCTACTGAGCCACTCAGGCACCCCAAAAATAAAATCTTAAAACAAAAAAAAGAAGTCTTAAATTTTCTTATGTAAATACTGCCTATTCAGTGTAAACATTTTGGAAATAAGGAAAAATTTAAAGAAGAAAATAAAAATTTGTCTTAGTCTCACAGCCAGTGATGACTGTTAACCTTCAGTGTATATTCTAGTCTTTTTTGTACATATTTCTTAGTAAAATTGTAATTATATTAGGTAAAGTGTTTTTGTGTCCTGTTTTAAAAATTTAACAGATTGTGGGGTGCCTGGGTGGTTCAGTCAGTTAAGCATCCCACTCTTGGTTTCGGCTCAGGTCATGATCCTACGGCTTCATGGGTTCAAGCCTCACATTGGCTCTGTGCCAACAGCAAGGAGACTGCTTGGGATTCTCTCTCCCCCCCCCCCTCTCTCTCTCTCTCTCTCTCTCTCTCTCTGCCCCTTCCCAACTCACATGCTTTCATGTTCTCTCTCTCTCTTTTAAAATAAATAATCAGATTTGTATTAGATGTATTTATCAAATAAGAGTTTTATATTTTTCAATCGATGATAAAAGAATACTGTTTTGGAGTCTGGAAAAATTAAAGCAGGCGGAATGAAAAGGGTGATAGAATTAAATCAGTATCTTTTCTTGGGGCGCCTAGATGGCTCAGTTGGTTAAACTTCCAACTCTTGATTTTGGCTCAGGTAATGATCTCACTGTTTGTGGGATTAAGACCTGCCTTGGGCTCACACTGATAGTACAAATCCTGCTTGGGATTCTCTCTCTCCTCTGTCTCTGCTCCTCCCTTCCCACCCTTTCTCTCCCTCAAAACAAATAAACATTAAAAACAAAAAATCAATGTCTTGTCTCAAGGAAATTTAATGATTAAGCATTCAAATAGATCTAATATTAATTCAAGCCACTGTGGATCATTAGCTATCTCAAATAATGTTTTATAGACTACTTTCTAATATAATAAATAGAATATGGATGTTTCTTGTTTTGTTACTAGATAGCTGTGGTTCTCAAATCTCTCCAACCCTTTCTTTAAACCCCTGCTTCTTGAAAAACAGATTTTTCCCCAAGCAGTATATACTTGAAGTCCATATGAATGTTACTTATGTATATTCATTTAATATCTGCTATGTGTAAGGTACTATTCTGGGCACTATGAAATCTTGCCATCAGAATCCTTTAACTTGTTCCAAGGGGAAGAATCAGATACATATAATCTTGGGCGCCTGGGTGGCTCAGTTGGTTAAGCCTCCAACTCTTGATTTTGGCTCAGGTTATGATCTTCACAGCTCATAGTTCGTGGGATTGAGCCCTGCATTGGGCTTTATGCTGACAGCATTCTGCCTGTTTGGGATTCTCACTCTCCGTCCCTCCCCTGCTTGCACACATTCTCTCTCTCTCAAAATAAGTAAATAAACATTTTTAAAAAAAATAATCTTAAACATGTTAGGGAATTTTAGAGATATATAACCTACCAGCTTCTTCTGTCCACTTGATAAATAAAGATACTAGAGCCTGAAAAGAAAGATTAAAATACTTGTCTAACACTATAAAATTTGTGGCATTGCCAAAGTTAGAGCCTAGAACCAAAAGCTATGATTCCCTGTCAGTGCTTTTCCTACTTTGTACTTTGTCCGTATTGCTTTTCTTGACACCAACTCTGTCATTTTTTCCCCTAAGAAAGTGCTACTTAGGAGTGTTTTTGGGAGGCACGTGGGTGGCTCAGTCAGTTAAGCATCTGACTTTGGCTCAGGTCATAATCTCATGGTTTGTGAGTTTGAACCCTGCATGGGACTCTGTGCTGTCAGTGCAGAGCCCACTTCATATCCTCTGTCCCCCTCTCTCTGTCCCCTCCCTGCTTGTTCTCTCTCTCTCTCTCTCTCTCTCTCTCTCTCTCAAAATAAATAAACTTTAAAAATAAATAAAAGTGTTTTCTTTCGCTTCTATGGTGGGCAAAGAAAAACTGGTTTCATTCATACAGCACGCTGTGTAAGTGCCTAGAATTTATGATATCCTGTTGCTGAGATTACAGATAGGCAAGAAATATGTTGATAAACTATGAATATCTGTGGAAAGCAGTGTTAAGTGTGGAAAAAGATTATATTTTTTAGAATCTAAACAACTGTTAAGAGTGCCAGCTCTGTCATCTCGCACCTGTCTGGCTTATTCAAGCTACTTAATCTCTGAATCTTAGCTTTCTCATCATTCATCTGTTAAGCCCCTACCGCATGCCAAGAACCATATTAAGGTGCTGCAGGTAAAGCAAAATTCTTGTTTCTTACGAGGGTTTTTGTGAGGATAATGTATATACATCAGTAAAATAAAGTACTTGTACTTACTGGCACAAAGTAAACATTGATAAAAGTTCCTTCTTACTTACTGTAAGTTCTCAAACTTTGTCTCAAGACCACTTTATACTCTTAAATTTTTTGGAGGGGTGCCTGGGTGGCTCAGTCGGTTAAGCATCCAACTTCGGCTCAGGTCATGATCTCGCGATGCATGAGTTTGAGCCCCATGTAGGGCTCTGTGCTGACAGCTCAGCGTGTGGAGCCTGCTTCGGATTCTGTGTCTCCCTCTCTCTCTCTGCCCCTCCCCCACTGGTGTCCTGTCTTTCTCTACCAAAAATAAATAAATGTTTAAAACAAATTTTAGTTATTGAAAGATCCCAAAGAACTTTTGTTTCCGTAGTGTGAATATATTACTATTTGGTGATACTAGAGGTTAACACTGAGGATTTTAAGTATTTTATTAATTCGTTTTAAAATAGAATTACTGTGCCTGTGTTATATAAATAACATTTTAAAGTTAAAATAACTGGTTCACTTGCTCCTAAAGGGTTCAATTTATCATGGACAACAAATACTGTTGTTTTTCTTGACAGATTTTGTTCATTTTTAAGAAAAAGTATGACACAAATCCAAGTTAGACTAAGTATAGTTTCTCGTTTAAGTAAAAATTGTATTCCATGGAAAAAGTGGCTAGTTCAACTTGCATCTTAGTTGCACAAGTACTTTTCCTCAGGGCAGTCATTATACTTGAAAGAAGTGTTTTTTGCATGCTTCATATTTTGTTCCAAAGAGTACTAAAAAGATGTGTATTTCCGGGGTCAAGATTTAATAAGATTTATATTTTATACTACTTTAAGGACATTCATAAGTAAAAAATAGCTTTTTAAAAGTTTGTTCATTTTGGGGTGGGACAGAAAGAGAGAATCCCAAGAATCTGCGAATCTGCTGTCAGCACAGATCTTGATGTGGGGCTTGATCTCACAGACTGTGAGGTCATGACCTGAGCTGAAACCAAGAGTTGGAGACTTAACCACTGAGCTACTCAAGCTCCCCAAAAAATAGCTTAAAAAAAAAAACAATGAGTGCATAGTGGCGAATACAGTGACTTGTTAGTGTAGTTTCTTTGGCCACTGTCTTGATTGTGCTAAAGCACAAGCAAGTTTTGCCACTGTTGCTTTATGCACTCTCAAGTGCACGTGTCAACACAATGAAAAGGTGAAATACCATCTTAGTATTATTTTAAGAGTAGTTTTGGCATTGTCAGTTTCCTGAAAGGATCCCTCCTCCCTCGACAGATCGCATTTTGGGAGCCAGTGCTATAAAGCCAGTGCTTTATTACTGGTACTTATATAATGTTTTGATTGTTATCATTTTAATATGTACTTATTTTTATCGTGAGATTGGCACTGTCTAGTCACATTAGTACCATTGACCTGTTTGATGGCAATACAATCAAAATAGCAGCACACTGACAGAGAATATTTATGTTATAAAAGTTGCAAAGTAGGGATTTTGTTCTATGGATGTATTATTAGGAGCATTGCTTCATATTTTTTCTGATTGTGCTTTCTGTTTTGTTTTTAGGCTTGCATTGATGACAATGTTGATATGGTGAAGTTTCTGGTTGAAAATGGAGCAAATATTAATCAACCTGATAATGAAGGCTGGATACCACTACATGCAGCTGCTTCTTGTGGATATCTTGATATTGCAGAGTAAGCCAGTTCTGTGTTTACTTTTATCCAAATATCCAAACACTATTTTAGAGACCTGAGATTTTATAGAAATTGGTGTTACTGATAAATGAGTGAGCTCTTATATTACCTTAATTCATGAAAACTATTCTTCCCAGGAAGAAGAATAAGCAGTTCTTGGGAATTCATATATTGAGTCTCTCATTGGGAGTTTATCTTCCTGTCTTCCCACCCTCTTTGGCTTTTGGTACTTTGTATTGATATGAGTAATGGTACACTTCTCCATTCCCATCTCCTTTTATTTTGAGTACATGTAGAGCATTGTCAAATGATTCAAAGTTAAATTTAGCAATCTAGCCTATCCCTGTGTAATCTGAGTTGTTAGGAGAAATTAACAATAATTCTCAGTTAAGTTACTTTGGTATAAGGAGAATATGATACAGAGTTCTCCAATTAGTCTAAACATTTATACTTTGTTGCTATTAAGATTGTTTTCTAAAAATACGTGTTTTAGAAAATTCAATGAGAAATGGTCATCATTCTTACCTACCTTTAATGGGCAGGTACTTTCCAAGAAAATCTGATTCTTCAAACAGTTAACAAGGAAGTATAGTTATCCTGACAAAATAATATTTTCACTGAACTATTTCATTTTGTGTTACTGTGTGTCCAATACCATAAACAGGTTTTATTGTCTATCTGCTCACATCAAAACTTATCAACTGATAATATCAAATATGGGAGTTCTATTTTGTGAATCTCTTTTAGTAAGCCTTAAATATTGTTATACCTTTATTTCATTTTTCTCCCCATGTGTATTGGAGATAGGATACATCATTTTAAAGGGGAGGCATTGGTTGGTAAATGAGAAGTACTCTGGCCTAGGAATCAGAAAATCTGAGTTACTTGAGTTCTATTACTGCGTATAACACTAATTACACTTTATTTTCATCTTTTCCTTTCTGGGCCTTAATTTCTTTATGTGCAAAATGAGGAAGTCTTTTGTCATTGCAAAAACAGTAATGTTCGTTTATAATTATAATCATGGTTCTCAAGTTCCTTAATTCCTGTCTGTTTTTTTCATGCTCAACAGAGGACTTGGATCTCTTCTTCATAGAAAAAATAGCTAATGTGCATTTATCTTAAGCTGTCTGTAAATATTTGGTACTCAAGTTCTGGAGTCAAATGATGTGAATTTTGAATGTTTCCTTAGCCATTCTCGGGGTGTGACCTTGGGCAAGTTGCTTAACTTTTATATGCTTCTGTTTTTTTCCTCTTTCAAAAAGGAATAATATTGCTTAGGATTGTTGTGAGGGTTAACTGAGTAATCCATCAAACAAAGAATTGGCACATTGGAAATACTCAATGTGTGTTAACTTTTGACCGTTACACTGTCTCTGGGGAAATGAAAACCCAACTTTTTCTCTTAAGATGTTTAATCTTTGTGTTTCTTTTTTTGTAATTCATGCTTCTGAGTTTGAAAAGACAATAATAATCACCCTGAATAATTTCTTCCACTTGATTGATAAACCATTGTGTTGGTTGGGATGATTTTAGCTGCAATTAAATAGTATCAAATTTAAAATGACCTAAAGAGTAAGAGTCCTTGGGGCGCCTGGATGGCTCAGGTGGTGAAGCATCCACTTTGGCTCAGGTTGTCATGATCTTGCCGTTTGTGTGTTTGAGCCCTGCGTGGGGTTTTGTGCTGACAGCTCAGAGTCTAGAGCCTGCTTCAGATTCTGTGTTTCTCTTTCTCTGCCCCTCCATTCATGCTCTCTTTCTCACTCAAAAATAAACATTTAAAAAAAAAGTAAGCATCCTTGTGCTACAGTATATGATACAGTTTAGAGGAAGAGCATTCAAGTTAATTAAACTGCTTGGTGAAACCTCCAAGGGCGTCTCTCAGGTTTTTTTCTTCTGTCTTCCCCAAATATGAACTTTATTCTTAGCTTTGTCCCCCTCCTGGTGACAGGATGATTGCCACAACTCCTCAGTTGTATTATTACATATGCACATCAGAGGGCAAAATAAAAAGTGGGTAGAGTGTGAAAAGTATCTTCTCCATATTTTGTGTATGTCAAAGAGGGGAACTTATCCAAGAGAGTCCTCGGACTGCATCAGATTTCCGCTTTAGGGATTTGTGTTGGTCTGGTCTTGTCACTTGCCCATGTCTACCCTGGGAAAAGCAAGTACTTGGCATATTCAGTGTTTTGCATGTCAGTAAATAAGTATGAGGGGGAGTAAGCAGTCTGCTGCAGGTGTTAATATTTTCAGTAGAAAAACCACAGCTTTTCATTTTTTAGAAGGTAGGCTATGGAACAAGTGCTTCATAGGACTTAATACAAACAGAAATGACCTGGTTTAGCCAAGATTGAGTAGAGTTGTGGTGATCTACCTTTCTTTAGGCAGTTTGAATTTATGGCTGTGGTATAACTAGAGTATCTGAATGCATACTTTGAACAAAATTAGAAGAATTATGACTTTGTTGCTCTTTCTGCCTTCTTTTATTAAATAATAAGAATGTTTATAAAAGACAATTTAACTCTGATAAATATTGACTGGGTTATTCGTTAAGGTGATAGTCCATAGCCCTTCCAAATACATGATTATTTTTATCAGCATTATCTTTTTTACCAGTTAATCTCACTAATATGAGAAGTTAATGAAAACCTATTTTTCTTTGGTCTAGAAAAAAATAGCATGGTGGCTTAAGAGCTAGGGTAAAGATACCCCCAAGTCAGAGTATTTATAGAGTAAAAGAAGGCCCTATTAATAATGATGTAGAGGGGCACCTGGGTGGCTCAGTCGGTTGAGCGTCCAACTTTGGCTCAGGTCATGATCTCGCGGTCTGTGAGTTCGAGCCCCGCATGGGGCTCTGTGCTGGCAGCTCAGAGCCTGGAGCCTGCTTTCGATTCTGTGTCTCCCTCTCTCTCTGCCCCTCCCCTGCTCATGCTCTGTCTCTCTCTCTGTCAAAAATAAATAAACATTAAAAAAAAAAAATTAAAAAAAAAATAATAACAGTTATAAGCCAGGAAAGACCTAGGAAATTTGGGTCACTCTGCCAAATGAAATATTTGAAGTTAAATTTGTTGTAAATCCTGATTTTGTTTTTTGCAAGCTATGTGCCCTTGGCCAAGCTACTTAGCCTCAACGATTAATACTATTTATAAAATAGGATCTGGCTTCTTCCTACCTCTTATTTCTCATAATGCTTTCGATATTTTTCACTCTCTTAATACTGGACTACTTTTAATTTCCCAACATTCACTGCTGGTTCACGTTAATGAGTCTTTGCTTATAGTGGTTCATTTGCTTTATTTCTTTATTTTACCAGCTCCTGCCAAACTCTCAAGATGCAGTTGTATGTCATTTCTTCCAGAAACTTTTCTGATAATTCCTGGCATCTCTACAATGTATCAGATGTTTACATGCTTCTTTAGGAACTGCTTTATGCACAGAATAGTTCTAATTCATCCCTATTGAAATGAGAGATGAAACAAACAATGAAGCACACATAGTTTACTCTGATGCCTTAAGTATGATTTGGATACAGTGAGTTCTAAATTTTTGACCCCTGGGGGCTCCTGGCTGGCTCAGTCGGTGGAGCATGCGACTTGATCTCAGAGTTATGAGTTCAAGCCACATGCTGTGTGGAGATTACCTTAAAAATAAAGTGTATAAATAAATAAATAAATAGATAATAAATAAATAATTTCGACCTCTGTTGGAGATAGTACACAAAGAATATGAGATTACAGTTTAGTTTCTAGACATTTAACAATTTAACATCTGGTTTGTAGCCTAGCAGGAGCCAAGTGAATAGATGAATGATAGCTCTTTGTATTCTGGCTCAATTGTCTTACCTTTTCACCAAAATAATTATTCTCAACCTCTCCCTGCTTTGAATAAGGTAGAATTCTTAGGGAAAACCAAAAATAGAGATTGTCTAATAATGCCCCTTCTCCAGAGTGCATTAGAGGAACAATAAAGGTGGTGAGTTTGGGGACTTTTATGTTAATGCTCAGCATATGTATTGTTTTACTGAATACTGATGAGTCGGTTTTGAAATGTATGCATTAACATCATTCTTTTCCTTTGGTGTGCTGAATTGTATCTGTACCTAATTCAGCTGTTGAAGCCCTACCTAACACCCCCAGAACCTTGGAATGTGACTGTATAGATGCAGCCTTTAAACAGATAATTAAGTTAAATGAGGCACTTGGGGGGGGGGGGGGGAGGGGGCAATTCAGTCTTACTGATTTCCTTAAAAGAAGGGGAAATTTGGATGCAAAAAATAGAGACATCTGGTGCATGCACACAGAAAAGACCACATGAGGACACTGAAATATACTTAATGTGGTTAATGATGTTACCATCCTTATTGATTAGTAAATTATGTATCTTTGGTCATCAAGAATCTCTTCCTCTTGGCTTCTAAGACCTTGGGATATGACCAGAGAAAATGATCTTTCAACCTTTCTTGCTCTCTAGTGTTACAAGGTGCTCCAGACTCATTTTTTTTCCCTCTGCCCTGGGTCTGGAATTGCCATTTCCCCAAAGAGCCCTGTTCTTGTAATGGGTGCTAGAAGTACTCATTGCTACTGAGTTGGTCATTGCTTCAGATTCAGATTTGGTACCAAGGTGTTTTCCTTTAACCTCTTCTGTCTTGTATCAGTATTTCCTTTTTCCCTATACTTCTGTTGCCAGGAACTGTAAGATTAACACGCAATTACTAATTTGCTTCATTATTATATATTACACATACATTAGACTACTTATAACAACAATACCACTAACAACAACAATAGGATTACCAGAAGCAGTTTGAAGTTTTGTGTTTTGTTTGTTTTTTGGCAGAGGTTAGGAGGTCATTTCTTTTTGTACTTAAGGTATCTCGCTTCAAATATACCATCAAATTACTATGTACTGAAGTCACTTGAAATAGTTCTTTTCTTTGTGGTTATGCTACCAACTAGATATGCCTATTAGGTTGATTGTTTAACTTTATTTATTGTTTGGAGTTTGCTTTTTTAACTTCAGTTTGTTTTATAATTTACATAAAATACCATGTTCTAATGGCAGTTCCTGCTCTACCATCCTATTTCCTTCTACACTATTTTTCAAATTTTATATTTTATCCCAGTTTGTTTTTTAATGTAAGCATCATTTAAAATATTCCCTCTTGTAGCTAATGATAGAATACCACACACATACTTCTTCACTTGCTTTTTTCACTTAATAGTCTGGTCTGGAGATGGCTATGTAGTGGGGTAGAGAGCTATCTCTCATTGTTCTATTTAGGTGTAGTACTCCATTGTGACGTAGTCATAGTAGTTTATTCAGCCTGTCCCTGTGATTAACCAGTGAATGCTGTTTACTTGAATGACTCTAGTTTTAGCCTTGGAATTGCCCTTTTATTTTTGCAAATCATAGGTATTTGTATATTTATGTGAAAAAAATTTTTAATAATAAAACTTTATTTTTTCTATCTATAATTTATTTATTTTTTATAATTTACATCCAAGTTTGTTAGCACATGATGCAACAATGATTTCAGGAGTAGATTCCTTAATGCCTCTTACCCATTTAGCCCATCCCCCCCCCTCCACAACCCCTCCAGCAACCCTCTATTTAAGAGTCTCTTATGTTTTGTCCCCCTCCCTGTTTTTATATTATTTTTGCTTCCCTTATGTTCATGTTTTGTATCTTAAAGTCCTCATATGAGTGAGGTCATATATTTGTTTTCCTCTAATTTTGCTTAGCATAATACCCTCTAGTTCCATCCATGTAGTTGCGGATGGCAAGATTTCATTCTTTTGGATTGCAGAGTTGTACTCCATAAACAATGTTTTATTAATATTTGGTTATTGATGTGATTATTTTTCTGATATCTTTTGGTATTTTAGTTTCATTACCACTTTTCCTTTATTAAGCTCCCACCACAGATGTTTAAGAAGCGCTTTTATCTTGGGTGCCTGGGTGGCTCAGTCGGTTAAGCATCTGACTTCGTCTTAGGTTATGATCTCACTGCTTGTGAGTTTGAGCCCCCCCTGCCCGCCGCCAGACACTATGCTGACAGCTCAGACAGAGCCTGGAGCCTGCTTCAGATTCTGTTTCTCCCTGTCTCTCTCTTTGCCCCTCTTCCACTCATGCTCTATCTCTTTCTCTCAAAAATAAATAAACGTTAAAATAAGTAAGTAAATAAAATAAAAAGAAGTGCTTTTATCTGGGGGCTCCTGGGTGGCTCAGTCAGTTGGGCGTCAGACTTCGTTTCAGGTCACTATCTCGCAGTTTGTGAGTTCAAGCCCTGCATCAGCCTCTGTGCTGACCGCTCAGAGCCTAGAGCCTGCTTCAGATTCTCCATCTCTCTCTCTCTCTCTCTCTCTGTCTCTGTCTCTGTCTCTGTCTCTCTCTGTCCCTCCCTGCTTGTGCGCTTGCTCTCTCTCTGGATTGTTCTCTCTCTCTCAAAAGTAAATAAACATTAAAAAAAAAAAAAAAAAGGAAGTGCTTTTATCTTGAGTAGCTTTGGTGTTTGTCATAAAATTTTTCAGTAGTAGAGAAAAATTATAGTACATAGTGTTACAGTACATACAATGAAATGTTGATTAATTAGTATATTTCACATATTTTTCTTTGTGTTTGGAGTCGTTTCAAAGCCACCACTATAGAAGATTTTATATCATTATAAAATGCAAGTAGGATTACATTCAGTGACATTCTCATGGTCTTATTTGCAGCATGGAAAAAGTTTCATGAAATTTGTCATTTGATCATTAAAGAATCAGCTATTTAAAGATATGCTAACTTTTAAATATTTGTGGTGGCTTATTTATGGTTTGGCTTTTCTTCTTCATTATAACCTTTATTCCATAAACATCCTCAAGATTTCTCTTGGCTTACCCTTCAAAATATATCCAGTATCTTACTATTTTTGTCACCTCTTTAATTTCTTCATAATCTTGCACACTGTCATTTTTCACTGGACTTAGAGTTGCAGTTATTCTAACCATAACCATCCTCTTCCCACCATCTGTTTTCCACACAGCAGCCAGGATGATCCATTTAAAATATTACAAATGGGGCAGGGGGCGCCTGGCTCAGTCAGTGGAGTGTGTGACTTTTGATCCTCAGGGTCATGAGTTCAAGCCCCGTGTTGGGTATAGGGATTGAAAAATTAAAAGTAAATCTTAAAAATAAAATAAGTAAATAATATTTTATAAGTGGGGTAATACCGCATTTTTATTCATATCCATCCAGTGGGTTCATAATACATTCAGAGTTTAAGCCAGAGTTCTGATAGCCTACAAGGCTATAGTTTGACCTCATATTACTCCTCTGATTTTATATTCTTCACTCCTCTCAGGCTGTCTCTTTTAGCTACTCTGATCCCCTTGCTGAGCCTTTCAACAAACTAGACATCTTGCTTCACAGTCTGCACCTGTTGAATCCTACGTCTGGAATTCAGTAATGTTGCTATCTTGGGTAAAAGAATCAAATTCTTAACCAATTTAAGAAATACATAAACTTCACCACCATGCCCATGAAAAATGTTATTATATTACTGACCTAATGTTTAGGAATCAAAAACTCCATTATAATCTTAACTCTGCCAATTAATTGCTATTAACTTTAGGCAAATTACCAGCTTCTCTGGTACCAGCTTCTCTGAACCTCTGTTTCCATATCTATAAAATGAAAGTATTAATACGTATCCCTACTTTATAAGATTATTGAGAAGATTAAATAGCATATATAAGACAGTTGGCACAATATACAGCATATTTAGTATTCAGTAAATGTTAGCTAAGTTAATTGTTACTATTCATAATGCTGTTTTTTATCATTACTTTTTTAATGTTTATTTATTTTTGAGACAGAACACAAACATGGGAGGGGCATAAAGAGAGGGAGACAAAGAATATGAAGTAGGCTGCAGGCTCTGGGCTGTCAGCACAGAGTCCGACACGGGGCTCGAACTCATGAACTGTGAGATCATGACCTGAGTGGAATACAGACACTCAACTAACTGAACCAGCCAGGTACCCCAATCATTCCTTTATTTTTTAAAAGACACTTTGAAGTCTTAGGAAATGCATTATGAGTATGCTTTATGCAAGAAAAGTATCATGGACTTAAGTCATTGGAGACATTCTCCAGTATCTTCTATGTTGAAATAAATGTCTTATTTACATTTATTTTCATATATTCATTGTTTTATTTCCAATTAAAAAAAATATTTTTTAACATTTATCCATGGAGGAGATGGAGAGAGATGGAGGCAAAGCATGAGCAGGAGAGGAGTAGAGAGAGAGGAAGACACAGAATCCGAAGCAGGCTCCAGGCTCTGAGCTGTCAGCACAGAGCCCGACACTGGACTCAAACCCATGAACATGTTCTGAGCCAAAGCTGGCTGCTTAACCAGCTGAGCCACTCAGGCACCCCTGTTATTCCTTATTTAGAGCTTATGGTTAACCAAGCAAATACTGGTTCTGATTCCATTGGATAAGAGGATTTTGGAGCCATATTTCATGGAGAAGAGCATTAGGGGTATATGGAAGGTAGCAGATTGGATTGGGAAAATGAACTGAGTCTACAGCATAGAGGAATTAGTGTACGTTGCTAAGTTTGACCTTTAGTGGCAATGCATTTTTAGGGACATGATGATCCTCACTCTGTATTTTAGGAAGACTGTTCTTCACAGATTAGTATTGTTGGACAAGAGAGCTAGGGCAATGGCAATGAAATTGGAAGTGGTGCATATTTGAAAGAAATTTGGAAAATAGAATTGATAAGGCTTGGTGTGATTCACTGGATCTAGGTAGTAAGGTAGGAGGAAGAATCAAGGTGGTGATAAGGCTTGATAATAATAGCTAATGTTCATTGAGTGCTTAACTTGTACTAGTCACTGCTCTAAGTCCTTTAAGTATATGTCATTTCAGTCGTCCTAACAGTCACATGAAAATATTACCACCACCCCACAGGTCTATATGCACAATTCCAAACCCCAAAAACTTGGAAAAATGAGAGACTAATTGTAACTTTAGGTGTAGGCTCATTTGTCAACAAACCATGACCTGAACTGATATGAGGCTATTTATAGTCTGTTTATACAATGTACTGTACATTTCTTTTTTGCAAAAACAGTAATGTGTTTGGTAATATAAAGTGCTGCCTCAGACTCAGTGGGGGTGTTACATAATCTACAACGGTACCTTTTTAAAATATGAAAAATTTTGAAATTTGGGTTTGGGTGAATGATGATGGTCCTGTATTATGATTCTTATCTTATAGATGAGGAAACTTGAGTCAAAAAGTAATCATAGTAAGTAAGTGGCAGAGCTAGGATTTGAACCTAGTCTAACTTTTCAGGTCTGCACTTTAAGCTGTTACACTATTCTACCTCCCTGTCTAACCTTTGTAACTGGGACAATGATGCCTTTAAACTTATTAAGAGATCTAAAGAGCAAGATTGGGGGAAGCAGAGGAGAGACTGTAGAGGAATGTGGTTTTAAATAGGCCCTATTTGAGATGCTAATGGAAATGATGCAGTAGGAAGCCAGGACTATATTGGGAGTGTTTATAATGCATATACTGGATTTCATGAAGTTTAATTAAGATGCCATTGTTGTAACACAGTGTAATTACTTTATATACCAATTTTAAAAGTTTACAAAAGTGAAATTATGATACTTTCTGTGTCTGTGTATGTTTAATCACCTGGGTTTTTCACACAGTATCGTTTTCTAAATTTAGCGTTTTATTGATGCAACGTTTTTAAAGAATGTTCTCTTGGGGCGCCTGGGTGGCTCAGTCAGTTGGGTGTCCGACTTTGGTTCGGATCATGATCTCATGGTTCGCGGGTTGACCCCAATGTTGGGCTTTGTGCTGGCAGTTCAGAGCCTGGAGCCTGCTTTGGATTTTGTCTCACTCTCTCTCTGCCCCTCCCTGGCTCGCGCTCTGTCTCACTCTATCAAAAATAAATAAATGTTTAAAAAAAAAAAAAAAAAGAATGTTCTCGTATGGGATGCCTGGGTGGCTCAGTCAGTTAAGCGTCCAATTTCGGCTCAGGTCATGATCTTGCGGTTCGTGGGTTTATGCCCCATGTCAGGCTCTGTGCTGGCAGCTCAGAGCCTGGAACCTGCTTCGGATTCTGTGTCTCCCTCTCTCTCTCTGCCCCTCCCCCACTCTCGCTCACGTTCTCTCTCACTTTCTCTCTCTCTCAAAAATAAATAAACTTTAAAAAAAATTTAAGGAATGTTCTCTTATTGCCTTTGGGATTATATTCTAAATCATTTGTGTGCATTCTGCAAGTTTTGATTTTGATGCTTTCTTGATCTTACCAGAAGATAGATATCAACAAGTTTCAGACAACATCCAGGAAAACATTTTAAGCAATAGTTAAGTTCAATAAATAAGGTAACAAGGATGCACATGAATTGACTGAAGTGAAAAGCATATGAATAACTGTGACTGAAGGCACATGAGGACAGATAATCACAACCATGTTGTGTCTGCCACCTAGCCGATAGCCATTATAAGGCATCATGGATTGTAACATTGATCGATTGTAGAAGATTTCAGTGATATTAAAATGTGAGGGAAATGTGCATGTTAGAATTGCTGCACAATGAGTAGGAATTTTGCCTCTGGGAATGGAAAGTTGCATTAATAAAGTAAGACAGGAGTATATATAATTAATTTAAATAAATATGCCTTTTCAGGACTTAGTGTATTATCAAAGCAGTATAGAGTCATTGCTCTGGGGAGTAATTGAGAGAAATAGGAAATGCTAAAGAGAGAACTTTGAGGACTTCCTGTATTTAAAGGTGGCTTCGCAAAGAGAATAGAGGAATTTAAATACTTTCCCACATTTTGAGGGTTTTTTTTTTTTAAACTAATGACAATCCAGGTTCCTAGACAACTGGAAGATAGACCCCACTGTCACAGATTCATTTTTCTCACAAGTATTAGCCTGGTCTTTGCTATTGGCATAAGTAATTGTATCTATAGCAGAATTATGGAACCATGATGTCAGAAGTTAAGCAAAGTATTTGGCAAGGTATCAGTACTAACCAATTGGACTGATAACATGACTTATATACAAAAATAATACTTTTTGCCTTTAGGGTTTTGATAAATTATAAAAAACTAAGGTTAAAATTGGTAATGTTCTAAGCATCATAATTCAACAATTAAAAATGAGAGAGAATTTCTGCTTCTGAGAAGATAGACTAGACACAGTTTTCCCTTGTTTTTCCTTCTAAGAACTACTAAAACCTGAATATTATATATAAAACATAAGCTCATGAGAGGTCGAGAGAAGGCAGAATGGCTAGGCATCACAGGACCCAAAGAATGACATAGGAGAGAATTTTCTGGCTTTTCATGTTGCGTCATATATCCCACACTTTGAGCTGGAGAAGCTGATAACCCAGAAGCACCAATGGGCACCCCAAAAAAAGAAGTCCCAACAAAAAGCTTAATTTCTTTAGCCAAATACTAGGAGAGGGGCACACTAGCAAAACAGAAACATCATCATCACCATCATCATCATCATCATCATCATCATCATCATCATAGAGGGGCACATTAGCAAGACAGAAAATTTGTAATAATAACAACAACAACCACTACTCTGTTTAATCAGACAAAGTCCAAAGGAAAAAAAACTGTTCTCCCACACAATCTCACCAGCAAAGGATAGGTAGGGAGTGTAGACCTCCACCCTTACCAGACTATATTGAGGTGCACCAACACCCCTCCTGCAGTAATGTCAGATTAGGCCACATACATAGCCAGCCAAGACTTTAATCCCCGCCAAATGGTTAACTAGCGCCGCCCCCCCACCCCCGCAACACACACTGTAGTAGATACCAACCAGTTGTCAGAAGAGACCTAGTGGAGAATGAATACTTTCACCATCACCCACCAGTAAAGATGCCTACCTCCTCCCCTTATATATTGTCACTGGAGGCCACATGGGGAGTAGTAGTGAAGCATTCATACTTTTCTCATCAAGGGAGATGTCAGTGAAGGCTTGATGGTGAACTAGAAGTAAGGCTAGGCTAGAAGCCACCACCTCATCTCTGGTGTCAGTGGAGGCTGAGTGGGGAACCTAGACTTCTGCTCCCACTTCATGGTAATGAGATAGTACCTCCCAGCTTCCTTTGCTACAGCAGAGTCAAACAAAGCCAGCTAACATAGAAGATTTAAGCATGATCTAGAGTGTCTCTCTTAACATAATACCCAAAGTGTCCAGATTTTGATTGAAGATCAGTTGTCATACAAAGGAAATTCTCAAATTGAATGAAAAAAGACAGCCAGTAGAGACCAACATGGAGATGACAAAGCTACTACTCTTAAAATTATCTGACAAAGGGGTGCCTGGGTGGCTCAGTAGGCGAAGTGTCAACTCTTGATCTCAGCTCAGGCCTTGATCTCAGGGTCATGAATTCAAGCCTTGCATTGGGTGTGGAGCCTACTTAAAAAAATAAAAAAAGCTATGTGACAAAGATCATAGAGCAGCTATCATAAAAATACTTCAACAAGCCAATTATGAGCATGCTTGAAACAAAAAAATTAAGGGTCTCAGCAAAAAGAAAATCTGCAAAAAAAAATAAAAATAAATAAGAATCCAATGGGAATTTTTGAACTGAAAAATCTAACAACCAAAATAAAAACAGATAAGCTCAAGAGTAGAATGGAGGTGATAGAAGAAAGAATTAGTAAACTGAATAATAGATAAGTGGGGATTACCATATCTAAACAACAGAGAGGAAATGGAGTAAAATAAAATGAATAAAGCCTTCGGGACTTGTGGGGCTATAACAAAGAGCTAACATTTGTGCCATTGGAGTCCCAGAAGAGGAGTAACAAGGCATGACTGGAAAATTATTGCATGAAATGGTAAGTGATAGCTAAAAACTTAAAGTTGGCAAAATATATAAACCTACAGGTTCAAGAAGCCACCAAATTCCAGACAAGATAGGGGTGCCTGGGTGGCTCAGTCGGTTAAGCACCCAGCTCTTGATTTTGGCCCGGGTCATGATCTCACAGTTCATGAGTTCAAGCCCCACATCAGGCTCTGTGCTGGTGATGTGGAGCCTCCTTGGGATTCTCTCTCTTTTTCCCTCTCTGCCCCTCCCCAACTCATGCTGTCTCTGTCTCAAAAATAAAATGCGGTTCCTGTGTGGTGCAGTCGGTGAAGTGTCCAACTTCAGCTCAGGTCATGATCTCATGGCTCGATGGGTTCAAGCCTCACATTGGGCTCTGTGCTGACAGCTCGGAGCCTGGAGCCTGCTTTGGAATCTGTGTCTGTCTCCCTCTTTGCTCCCCCCACCCCCGTGCTCACTGTCTCTCAAAAATAAACTTAAAAAACTTTTTAAAAAGAAAATAAACATTAAAAAAAAATTCCAGGGCTGCCTGGGTGGCTCAGTCAGTTGGGCGTCCGACTTCAGCTCAGGTCGTGATCTTGCAGTTCATGAGTTCGAGCCCCGCATCGGGCTCTGTGCTGACAGCTCAGAGCCTGGAGCCTGCTTTGGAATCTTTGTCTCCCTCTCTCTCTGCCCCTCCCCAACTCATGCTCTGTCTCTCCCTCTCTTTCAAAAATAAATAAACATTAAAAACAAAATTACAGACAGGATAAAACAAAGCACTCCACACAAGGACATCTTCTATACAAACCTCTGAAAACTAAAGAAAAAAGTCTTGATAGCATTGAGAAAGAAACGATACTATAAGGAGGGAAACTTGAATGACAACAGATTTCTCATCAGAAACCATGGATGTGAAATAACATTTGTCAAGTCCCGAATGAAGAGCTGCTGTTTTTAAGAAAACTTTTCATACCCAAATATATAAATCAATTAATCACAAACATACAGAAACTCATTGATAATAATACCATAATAGTAAGGGACTTCAACACCCACTTACCGCAATGGACAGATCATCTAAACAAAATCAACAAAGAAACAATGGCTTTGAATGACACACTGGACTGGATGGACTTAACAGATATATTCAGAACATTTCATCCTAAAGCAGAATACACACTCTTCTCAAGTGCACATGGAAATTCCCTGGAATATATCACCTACTGGGTCACAAATCAGCCCTCGACAGTTAAAAAAGATCAAGATCATACCATGCATATTTTCAGACCACAATGTTGTGAAACTCGAAGTCAATTACGAGAAAAAATTAGGAAAGACAATGAATACTTGCAGATTACAGAACATCCTACTGAAAAATGGACTAACAAAGAGGAAATTAAGTACATGGAAGCCAATGAGAATGGTAGCATAACAGCCTAAAAGCTCTGGGATGCAGCAAAGGCAGTCATAAGAGGGAAGTATATAGCAATACAGGCCTTCCTTAAGAAGGAAGAAAGGTCTCAGATCCACAACCTAACCTTACACCTTAACAAGCTGGAAAAAGAACAGCAAATAAAACCCCAAACCAGTAGAAGATGGGAAATAATAAAGATTAGAGCAGAAATCAATGCTTGACCACACACACACACACACACACACACACACACACACACACACTAGAACAGATCAGTGAAACCCATGGCTGGTTCTTTGAATGAATCAACAAAATTGATAAACCTGTAGCCAGTTTGATCAAAAATAAAAAGGAAAGGACCCAAATAAATAAAGTCAAGAATGAAAGAGGAGAAATCACAACCAACACAGCAGAAATACAAACAATAATGAGATTATTATGAGCAATTATATGCCAGTAAATTGGGCAATCTTGAAGAAATGGAAAAATTCCTAGAAACATATAAACTACCGAAACTGAAACATGAAGAAGTAGAGAATTTTAACAGATCAATAACCAGTAAAGAAATTGAATTAGTAATCAAAAACGTCCCAAAAAACAAGAGTCCAGAGCTGTGTGGCTTTCCAGAGGAATTTTACCAAACCATTTAAAGAAGAGTTAACACCTATTCTTTTGAAGCTTTTCCAAAAAAATAGAAATGGAAGGAAAACTTCCAAACTCATCCTATGAGGCCTATGACGTGATCCTGTCAATAGACGCAGAGAAAGCATTTGACAAAATGCTTATTTGACAAAATACAGCGTCCTTTCTTGATTAAAAACCCCTCAAGAAAATAGAGATAGAAGGGTCATACCTCAAGATCATAAAAACCATATATGAAAAACTCACCTTTAATATCATCCTCAGTGGGAAAAACTGAGAGCTTTTCCCCCTAAGATCAGGAACACGACGTGGATGTTCACTCTCGCCACTGTTTTTCAACATAGTATTGGAAGTCCTAGCCTCAGAAGTCAGACAACACAGAGGAATAAAAAGGCATCCAAATCAGCAAGGAGGAGGTCACACTTTAACTCTTTGCAGATGACATGATCCTCTGTATGGAAAATCCAAAAGATTACACCAAAAAACTACTAGAACTGATTCATGAATTCAGCAAAGTTGCCGGATATAAAATCAATGCACCAAAATTGGTTTCATTTCTGTACACCAATAATGAAGCAGCAGAAAGGGAAATCAAGGAATCGATCCCATTTACAGTTGCACCAAAAACCGTTAAATACCTAGAAATAAACCTAACCAAAGAGGTGAAAAATCTATTTTGATGGCTTCCTGTCTTGTGTTTAGGTCTTTCATCCGTTTTGAGTTTATTTTTGTGTATGGTAAGAAACTGGTCCAGATTCATTCTTCTGCATGTTGCTGTCCAGTTTTCCCAACACCATTTGCTGTCTTTATTGCATTGGATATTCTTTCCTGCTTATGAAAACTGTAGAAAGCTTATGAAAGAAATTGAAGACACAAAAAATGGAAAAATATTCCATGCTCATGGATTGGAAGAACAAACATTGTTAAAATGTTGATACTACCCAAAGCAATCTACATATTCACCGCAATCCCTATCAAAATAACACCAGCATTCTCCACAGAGCTAGAAGAAACAATCCTAAAATTTGTATGGAACCACACACACACACACACACACACACACACACACACACACAAAAGCCAAAGCAGTTCTGAAAAAAACAAAGCTGGAGGCATCACAGTTCCAGACTTCAAGATGTACTACAAATCTGTAATCATCAAGACAGTATGGGACTAGCACAAAAACAGACATTTAGATCAATGGAACAGAATAGGGAATACAGAAATGGGCCCACAAATGAATGACCAACTAATCTTTGACAAAGCAGGAAAGAATATCCAGTGGAATAAAGGCAGCAAATGGTGTTAGGAAAACTGGACAGCAACATGCAGAAGAATGAATCTGGACCACTTTCGTAAACCATACACAAAAATAAACTCAAAATGGGTGAAAGACCTAAACATAAGACAGGAAACCATCAAAATCCTTGAGGAGAAAGCAGGCAAAAACCTCTTTGACCTTGGCCATAGCAACTTCTTACTCAACATGTCTCCAGAGAGAAGGGAAACAAAAGCAAAAATGAACTATTGGGCCCTCATCAAGATAAAAAGCTTCTGCAGGCAAAGGAAACAACCAGCCAAACTAAAAGGCAACGGACAGAGTGGGAGAAGATATTTGCAAATGACATAACAGATAAAGGGCTAGTATCCAAAATCTGTAACTTACCAAACTCAACACCCAAAAACAAATAACCCAGTGAAGAAATGGGCAAAAGACATAAATAGACACTTTTCTAAAGAAGACATCCAGATGGTCAACAGACACATGAGAAAACTCAGTATCACTCATCATCAGAGAAATACAAATCAAAACCACAATGAAACACCACCTCACACCAGTCAGAATGGTTAAAATGAACAACTCAGGCAATGACAGATGCTGGCAAGTATGTGAAGAAAGAGGAACCCTTTTGCATTGCGGATGGTAATGCAAACTGTTGCAGCCACTCTGGAAAACAGTATGGAGGATCCACAAAAAATTAAAAATAGAACTACTCTACGACCCAGCAATTGCACTACTAGGTATTTATCCAAGGGATACAGGGGTGCTGTTTCAAAGGGGCACTTGCACCTCAATGTTTATAGCAGTGCCATCGACAATTACCGAAGTATGGGAAGAGCCCAAATGTCCATCGACAGATGAATGGATAAAGAAGATGTGGTACATATATATAGTGGAGTATTACTCAGCAATCAAAAAGAATGAGATCTTGCCATATGCAACAATGTGGATGGAACTAGGGTATATTATGCTAAGTGAAATTAGAGAAAAGCAAGTATCATATGACTTCACTCATACGTGTAATTTAAGATACAAAACATGACCATAAGGGAAGAAAGCAAAAATAATATAAAATCAGGGAGGGGGACAAAACATAAGAGACTCTTAAATATAGAGAACAAACTGCTGGAGGGGTTGTGGGAGGAGGGATGGGCTAAATGAGCAAGGGGCATTAAGGAGGACACTTGTTGGTATGAGCACTGGGTGTTATATGCAGGGGATGAATCACTGGATTCTACTCCCAAAATCGTTATTGCACATCTATGCTAAGTAACTTGGATGTAAATTAAAAAATAAAATAAATGGAAATTGTATTAAATGTGAAATGCTTAGTCTTCCAAGGATTAGTGTAGAACTATATCTAAACCAAACTGTAAATATTATTGACAGTTTAAAATTTAAAATTCTTAATTTTGTAAAATACTTAGTACTTTCAAAGTATATGAATGTGTGATATTTCCATTTTCAGGATGCTGGCAGGAAATTTAATTTTTGAGAAATGATTGTAAAATAAGGAAAAGAAATATTTAGATAAGGGGATCTGCTGAATCATACATATAGGAGAAATATTAAGTCAAAAATGTGAGCTACTGGTTGATGAAGCTTCTCTTTCACATGGAGTCATGCTGGCCAGATTGTACCAAAAAGGCGCACTCCAGCCAAAGTCCAGCTCTGAATTGGCCTATTTCATGTTTGTATTTTAACATTTGTCCTTTATCCCTTAATGTTGGTTTCCACTTGTGCAGTATACACTGAGGTCATCTCTTCAACATCCCACCTCCTGACATTGTGCATCAGTCATGTAGTTTAAGGAATTAACCTGGGCAACTGAGGCAGGACCTGATAAATCTAACTCAGTGAAGAAAATCTGATCCTTCTTGCCTATAATTATTCTAGGAATCAATGCTTAACTAGTCAGCATATGGCATTCCTTTAGAAATAGGCTGGTTTAGGAATAGGCATATAACTGTGCATCTAGGCCAATGAGACATGCCAATAAGATTCCTTGGAGGCTTCTGGGAAATGTTTTCTCATTCGTAAGTGAGAGTCGTTAGAAAAATAAAAAAGACATTTTTTATTTTTAGACAAAGAAGCACGTAGCTCTAGTTGTTACTATCATCCTATAACCATGAGGAAATCACCTTGGGATAGAACTAATACTATCCTGGGTACTTGATAACATTGTTGAAATGAGTTTCAACCAAACCCGAAGTTCAGTCTACCTCTGAACTTCCAATTGTGTGAACCAATAAAGTTCCTAACTATTTAAGCCAAAAAAGAAGAAAAAAAGAAAAAAAAAAAACTTAGAAGTCCCAAGTCAGAACTGTTCTTTGGATTCTTACCACTATTTTCAACTATTTTTCATTGTGGTATAGAACTACAAGAATGAAATAGCAAAAGTGCATTCCCACTGAAAACACTTAAGGCTATTTATACTTATTTTAGGATTTTTGTTGCTCAGAGACTTCCAAAAGAAATAGCATTTATTTCTGAAGTTAATAGTGTGATGTTCTACTTACTAATCTTTGAAAAGTTCAGGTAGTTCATAATTTTGATAGCTTGAGTAACTCCTTTTGAAAAGACTTTTCAGGAAACAACTACTCCAGTGATATCCTTCCAACTTTCTGATTTAAAAAAATTTTTTTTTATTGTGGTAAAAACACATAATACTAGATTTACCATTTTAACCATTTTGAATGGTTACAGTTCAGTAGTGTCAGATATATTCACATTGTTGTGCAACAGCTCTCTAGAATTTTTTTTATCTTGTAATACTGAAGTTCTGCACACTAAACACTTATTTCCCCTTGCCTTGACTGCCAGCCCTTGTAACCAACTTTCTATTTTGTTTCTGTGATTTTGACACTTTTAAAAGGACACTATTTGTCCTTTTGTGACTATCTTATATTGCTTAGCACAGTGATCTTGCGGTTTATCTGTGTGATAGAATTTCCTTCCTTTTTAAGCCTGAACTAACTCTCTCCTTTTTAAAGATTCATGTATTGAATACATGAAAAGTTGATGTATAAGTTATAATGACTCTTTCATACTAGTTTTCCTACAGTGAATAAAGTCAATATACATTAAATTTGGACAGTACATATTCAGCTCTTGCTGATAGAGTTACTTCCTCCTTGTCTCTGACCACTGTGTTCTCATTAGCTTCTAAAATTAAAGGCAATTTTAATTAAAATCTCAAAATTTTCAAATGAACTATTTCCCTTTCTCTCAGTCTCTTCTATGGATGGTTTTTAGCAAAACTCATAAACCAAGATAATTAATAGACACTGTCAACATTTATCTTCCAAATTCAGTTAACATTGAATAATTTTAACCTGAATAGAATCCTGCAAATTTATCTAATGTCCATATTCAAGTTGGAACCAATAACGTGATTAACAACTTTACACCTTTTGTCAGATTTTTAAATTAGGACATGTACGAATAATTTTGTCAAACTCCATTTAGATCATGTCTTGATTTTGAGGTCTATTAATTTATTTGTCCAAGATTATCAATTAACTTGGAGTATCAGTTGTGTGTCCAGCTCCTGATTTAGGCTCAGGTCATGATCCCAGGGTGATGGGATTGAACCCCGAATCAAAGCTCTGTACTAAGTATGGAGCCTGCTTTAGATTCTCTCCCTTCCCCCCCCCTCATTTTCTCTCTCCCCCCCTTCCCACCCTCCCTCCCTTGCTCCTCCCACCCGCCTCCATTCCTCCTCACTTCTCCCCCACTTATACTCTCTCAAAAAAAAAAAAATTTATTGACTCAGTTGCTAGATTATGAATCTCAATAAACCTGGCAGTTTAACATTTTTCACTTCAACCATTTATAAAGAATTTCATCATTTATAGGCATCTCCTATGTTGCACTCCTTTGTATTGCTTGAGGAAATCATTAAACATTGTTAAGGCAATAAAACCTTGCCCTTTTTAAAAAAAAATTTTTTTTTCGTTCTAAAGCATTCAAAAAAACTTAGTTGAGAAACAGCCCAGTTTTCTGATTTTCAGCTTGGGACTTCTATGTGAAATCTTTGCTCTTTTTTTAGCAAGACATGTTAAAGTAAATATATATTTTCCTAATTAGCAGTCACATGAACTGCTTATAGTACTCCAGCTTTTTTTTTTTTTTTCTCCTGAAGGAAATATAGCCATCTGTTTTCAGTATCTCCAGGGCCCCTCAAATTCAATTTCTGGTATTCCAGATAGCCTGTACTATTTTCACTTTATCTTAAACATTGCTTTCTAAATGTGATGATTTTGCAAGATGGAGTAAAAGAGTTTTAATTTTATTTTTAGTAATTCATTTAAACTTCACACAGCCCTGTAGTATGTCTTGTCTTCAAATGTTTTAAGTTAGTGAGTGTCACACTCAGCTGTCAGGAGGCAGAGTTGGGAGCCTATCTGCAAGTCTACAGAACTTAAATATTTATGTTTGTTTGTTTTTTTCCACATAACCAATCTTTGAATGGCTTTTTGAGATTATTCACGGTAGGTAAGAATTAACGCTATGGGATCTGATTTATTTATTTTTTTGTGTATCTTTTTTAAAGTTTATATCTGCAAATGACAGTGCTAGAGTACAGATTTTTGTGAATTGTGTGAGTACATATACATACACCCTAATCTTTTGGCTCAGGGATTGCTCCAGGCTCTCAGTTTCCTGCCAGTAGTTATGGAACTTTACTCTTGTTAGTGTCTCTTAACATCCTTCCTGTTTATATAAATTTGGGGTTGTCTGTATTTGGCTTTGACCTGATACTTCCTTGGGACTCTGCTTCCCCTGTAGCTCCCTCTGCTGCAAGCACTGAAGCTACTCTGCGGTGCGCCTTTATTCTCATTCTTTATATCCTGTGAGTGATTTCTCCCTAAGCAAAACAGAGTGGTTTTATATAAATCTGCCTGATTGTTTGGTTGATATTTTGCCTGGCAGATTAATTACATATTTTCGTGGCACATATAGCATAGTTTATTACAGCACTTATATCTTTTTTTCTCTTTTGCTCCAGATTCATTTACTTATTTGTAGTATATATTACTTAGTTTTTAGTACATTTTTTTAAAACTCTGAAACGTAAAAAGTTGCTTCAAGTATGACTTTTTTGTAGAAGTCCCATGAAGATCATAAAAATTGAAACATTACCTTGTAGAGGGAGAAATGTTTACAATGTATTATTCAGTGTAAAATCATCCGGCTACAAAATGGTATGGTAGCTACTTTTGTGCTCTGATACACATATACAAAATAAACTTTCTGCAGAAAACTTGGATAACAAAAAATCCTTACCCCCCCCAAAAAAAACCTGCTAATAAAAATCCCTCCTAATTACCACTTAGAGATAATCATTGTTAATTTTATAGTATATATTCTTTCATTTTTCTCTATGTGTGTGTCTAAAAATTACATCTCTACATAGATCAATGTAATAAGATGATAAAAGCCCTCTTAAAGCAAAAGTTTGACACACCTGACTTTACATAACGTTTAAACTTAGTAATATACAAAATACTGTAAGAAAAATTTTCTTAAATGCAGGGACAATATGGAAGAAATATTTGTAACATATCTATTAATCGGATGCAGGAAGTAACTTAGTTTTTTGTATATCATTAATTAGCATCACCATCTATCATATCCTACTAGTCAAGAACTTCGGTTTATCCTAGATACCTTCCTCACACTCCCTTCTCATTTCCAACTGATCTCTCAGTATCTCCTGGGCATCTCTGGAATTTACCCATTTCTTCCATTAAATTCAAGCTTCCAACATAATTCTTTTGTACTAACTGTGGTAGCTCCTTAACTGATCTGCCTACTTTGGTACTAAATTCTAATTCATTTTTCGTATTGCACAAAGTGATTTTTTTGAAACACATTCCTTAACATAGACCATCTTAGAAAAATAGACACTCATTGACTCTGTGTGTGTGTGTGTGTGTGTGTGTGTGTGTGTGTGTTTAAGAAGTACATAGAGATTGATACATTCTTTCAGAAAAATGAACCAGGCCGTTGTAGACCATATATACTTACTGTCACAGGGTTATTTGGTGCCTTTTATTCTCTCTTAACCTGGAACACACTTTCCTTCCGTACACCTACATATTCTTCAGAGAATCCTTTCCTGACCTCACTGAATCAGATTATCCTATTATTCACTCTTAGACACCACAAAATTCTCTGTTATCAGACTTACCAAAATTTTACAGTAATCTAACTCTTTGAATAATCTCTTTTACTGGACTGTAAGCTCTTTGAAGAAAAGGCCTGTTTTTGCTTACGAATGTATTCTTGGCATGTAATATAGTACCAAGCACCTACTAGACACCTATCTTAGCTTTGGGTGGGATAACAAAATACCGTAGATTAGGTAGCGTAAACCACAGGCCTTTGTTTCTCATAGTTCTAGAGACTCCGGGGTTCAAGGGTAAGGTGCTGGCCAATTCTGTGTCTGGTGTGAGAGTTTTTTCCCTGCCTTGCACATGGCTGCCATTTTGCTGTGTCCTTTATGGCAGAGAAGCAGTGAGCTGTAGTCCCTTATTCTTCTGTAAGAACTGTAATCCCATCATGGGTGCACCACCCTCATTATTTCATCTAAGCCTAATTATTTACCAAAAGTCCCACCCCGCTAATACCATCACATTGGAGGTGAGGATTTCAACATGAAATTTGGGGGGATACAAACATTCAGTCTATAAAAACACCCCATAAGTATTTGTTGAATTAATGAACACATTAGAAATACAAGCAAAAGATGTAAATAAATTCACAAAAGGAGAGAATACAAGTGCCAGTAAACATATCCGAATATTTTCAACCTCATGTGTGATCAGGAAATAGTTTGGTCCCCATCATGTTGGGAAAATTTTTAAAGATTGATAGTGTTAAGTGTATATTCAAGAACATGTCCATTAGGAGGACAGTATGAAAGAAAAGTATGATTCAGCCATACTGCGGAATATTTTTCAGCTGTTACAATGCATTGGGTTCCTGTGCATTGAAAGTAATCTCATTGGTTTTTGTCTTACAAAAAGAACCTCAAAAGTGACTCTGTATATATGTTTACATTCACACATATAAACTCATAGTAAACTTACTGGAAAAATATTATAGATAATGTTTATCTCTGGTGAGGGAACATAATAGTAGAAGGAGAAATATAAAGTTATGAGTTCTTTTTTTCCTTTTTTAAAACTGGATTTTTTTTGTTTTACTATTTTTACAATGAGAATATTTTTATAGTCATGAAAATATATATATGAGTAAGAGTTAAGGTGGTTAGGGACATAGAGAAAAAAAGCCCATTCTTCATATATAGAAACGTAAACTCAGGAATGCCAAAGGACCATAGTTTAGTCTGGCATTATGAGCAGTTCCATATTGTTGGAACTTGACATGTGGTACAGTATGGAAGAGAAATGAATCTGAAAAAGAAGACAAAACCAGATCATTGAGGGCCATGTATGTTTTCTCTTAGTATGGTACAACTATGCCACGATCTTTTAAGTAGGATATTGACCCCAGTCATTTTAAATAGGTGACTCTGGGTGATGTATAGATGACACAGTGGAAGAGATTCCTAACCTTTTTATATCTGGATCCCTTTTGTCAGATTTGATGACGCCTGTGGTTACTTTTCTCAAGATTGTATTTTGGATGTATAAAGTAAAATACAAAGTACATTGAAAACCAATTATATTGGATTTCATTTATCAAAATATTAGAAAAACACATTTATGGTATAGTTATATATGTGCTTGTTTAGTAACACATTAAACAAAGAGACCGATACTTTAATTTCAAAACTGTGTTGAGCATAAACAATATTTTAAGATGTATGCATCAGTTCAGTGGCCTTCTGATGGTCTGTCAACCCCAGGTTAAGAACTGTGGGATATGGCATGAGACTGGGAAAATGGAGATCAGTTAGGAAAGCAGTCGATATGGAGATCATGAAAAATCTTAGTGGAGGTCATCTGAACTGATCTTACGAAAGACTTTCTGATTATCATTAAATGTTAACATTTTTGTATTAGTAAAGCAATGTGTGTACATTATATAAATATTAGGAAATACAAATTTAAAACAGGAAAACATGTTCTATGGTACTTTTTTAAAACTTAGTATATCTACTATCCTTGGTTCTTATTGTTGCTCTTACATAGGAATTTTCCTCACTGGTTATGCATTTGGTCTTAATGATACCATCATTGCTTAACTGTCCTCTCTTTGATTTTACAGATTTTTGATTGGTCAGGGAGCACATGTAGGAGCTGTCAACAGTGAAGGAGATACACCATTAGATATTGCTGAGGAGGAGGCAATGGAAGAGCTACTTCAAAATGAAGTTAATCGGCAAGGTAATAAATATAAAAGCAACCTAAATGGAAGAAATGTTTAAAACTGTTTTAGGAAGAATATGGTACTTGACTTTTTCAATAAAATAATTTTTGATACTGAAGGAGAAATCATAGTTTTAGTAGGAAAAAAATCACCTTCCATAACAATATATGTAGTATGAGTCTATTTGAAAAAATAAATGATTCTCAACTGTACATCTTTTTAATACTGTTAAAACTGAAAAAATATCATAAGGTGTAGGATCAGACATAAAATTATATGGTAATAAAAACTTGGGAGAGAAAATAAAATAGGCAAAGAGGGTAGGGAAATGCACAGGGTGATGAGATACATTGCAAATTTAAATAGAGCGGTCAAGAAGTCCTCACTGATGAGTGGGTATTTAGGCTAAGATCTGAATAGGTAAGGGAATGTATCATGTGAGTCTGGGAAAGAACATTCCAGATAGGAAGCAGCAAGTGCAAGGAGGGGAGGGTGTATGGTATATTTAGAGAAACAACAAGTAAGCTAGTATGATTGAAGCAAGCAGCACAAGGAAGAGGCTGGAAGGAGATGATGTCACAGAGGTAACTGTGAACCATATCACATAAAGCTTTGTGGGCCATTGGAAGGACTTTGGCTTTTAGTCTGAGTGAAGTAGGCAGCCTGTGAGGAATTGAGGTAAAGGAGTGACATGATCTGACCTACTTTAGAAAGGATCTCTGTGACTGTTGTGTTGAGAATAGATTATAGGAGAGTAAGGGCAGAAGTAGATGGTTATGATCAGACTTATTTTAGAAAGGATCTCTGTGGCTTTTGTGTTGCGAATAGATTGTAGGAAAGTAAGGGCTGAAGTAGGTGGTAGTGAACAAAGTGAAGAGAAGAGGTTAGATTTTAGATGTATTTTGAAGGTTTGGCTAAGAGGAATATTGAGTGATTAAGGGGTCTGGTATGCAAGAAAGAAGGGGTAAATGAGATATGAATATTGTGGGGGAAGTAGGGTTTGTGGGAAAAGTTTAGGGATTCATTTTCAGATGTGCCAAGTTTGTTTTGCTGATATTTAAGCAGTTGAATATGTGAACAGAGAGAGATAGGCTAAAAATATAAATTTAGTAGGAGACATCAGTTTATAGATGAAGAATGATTGTTTATGGGTAAAGTTTTGTTTAGGAATAATGAGTGTTTTAAACTGATGATGGTAATAGTTTTACAACTCTGCAAATATACTAAAAACCACTGAATGGTGTCCTGTAAATGGTGTATGAATTGTATCTTGAGATATAATATATAATATGTATATTTTATATGTATATATAATATCTTTATATATAATCTAGCAAATCCTTTTTTTTTTTTTTTTGAGAGAGAGAGTGAGAGTTAGCAGGGGTGGGGCAGAGAGAGAGGGAGAGAGAATCCTAAGCAGGCTCCACCTCCACAGGGAGCCTGACGTGGGGCTTGATCTCACGACTGTGAGAATCATGACCTGAGCCGAAACCAAGAGTGGGACACTTAAGCAGTTGAACCACCCAAGTGCCATGTAGCAGTTCTTTTTTTTTTTTTTGGGGGGGGGGGTATATAGTCAGAAAGTTAAAAGGAAGGTTTCAAAAGATACTTGTGCACCCATTTTTATAACAGTCTTATTCAAATAACCAAAAGATGGAGGTAAACCAGGTGTCTTTTCGGTGGTAAGTGAATAAACAAAATGTGGTTATGAACATACAGTGGACTATTATTCACTAAAAAGGAAATTCTGATACATACTGTAGTATGGATGAACCTTGAGGACATTATGATAAGCAGAAAAAAGCCAGTCACAAAAAGACAAATACTATGATTTCACTTACGTGAGGTACTTCAAGAGTCAGACTAATAGAAACAGTGAGTGGAATGATGGCTGTCACAAGGTGGGAATGGGGGTGGTTGTTTAATGGGTGTAGCATTTCCGTTTTGCAAGATGAAAAGAGTTCTAGAGATGGGTTGCACAAAAATGTAAATGTACTTAACACTACTGAACTGCATACTTAAAATTGTTTATTAAGATGGTAAATTTTATGTGTATTTTACCACAATTAAAAATTAATATGTATGGGGGGCACCTGGGTGGCTCAGTTGGTTAAGCTTCCACCTCTGGAATTTGGCTCAGGTCATGATCGGTTCATGTGTGGAAGTTTGAAGTACAGAACCTGTTTGGGATTCCTCCCTCTCCCCCTCTCTCCCTGCCCCTCCTCTGCTTGTACTGCCCCCCCCTCCAAATAAAATAAATAAATTTTAAAAAATTAATATGTACTGCTAAATAAAATTAGTGTGATTTCCACCAAATTCCATTGTTTAGGCAGTGGTTAAATAAGTATTATCAAAAAAGAACTCTTTTATTAAGGTGTTAAAAGTATGGGATATTGGTTTAGAAGGTTGGCTTGTACTGAAGTGTCGTTCATCATGAAATAGAAGCAAAGGAGTAGAAGCTAAATTAGTCTCTGATAAAGAGATTTTTATTCCTTGGGATTAGGAAAATTTGTAACTACTAAATGTTTAAAAAAATCTTAAGACACTGAAGCTGAGAGGATATTTAAGTGCCTAAATATACTTGAGGCATTTTAACAAGCAGTTGAAGATCCCCTGGAGCCCAGGAGAAACAGGGCGCACATTAGATAAGTAATTATAAACTGGAACTTGGATAAGAACACAGAAGAGCTTTTAACAGGCATGTTCTATTCTAGGCAGTGTTCTGGAATAATGGGATATTCAGGACTTGAGGAAGTTGGACAAATAGAGACAAGCATCACAACCTATAAAGAAATACTACCTTATCAGCCCACCTGGCTGTGATGAATGCCTAGTTAGATAGCTCACCATTTCCTGTTAAACCGTAGTTAAAATAAATCTTTTTATACTAATATTAGTTAGTAATTATTATGAACTGGGAAAGGCATGGAGATGTACTGAAAACTTCTTGCCTTTGGTTTCCTTATATATGAAGGAAGCTGCTTGCAAAGACTGATTTTAATTACAGTGATTTCAGCGTTGATGAATGTGCCAGCAAATGTTCTGAGTGCTGGGTATTAAAAAATAACAGGGGCACCTGGGTGGCTCAATTGGTTAAGCGTCTGACTTCGGCTCAGGTCATGATCTCATGGTTCGTGAGTTTGAGCCCGCTAACAGCTCAGAGCCTGGCGTCTGCTTCAGATTCTGTGTCTCTCTATGAACCTGCCCTGCTCCTGCTCTGTCTCAAAAAAATAATAAATAAATGTTAAAAAAATAATAATTAAAACAAGAAACAGCAACAAATAAAGAAACAAGACAGTCTTTACTCTTAAGAATTTCACAGTATAGCAGAAGTGTCAGATGTATAAACAGCTTCACAATGTAGTGTGCTGTGTGCTAAAATATAGATAGGGACAAAATGTGGGAGAACAGAAAAGTCTATGAGTAACTACTTGCAATAGTAAAGGTTTCAGATTGATGACATTTGAGAAGAGTTTGCTTAGCAGAGAAAGGAGTTGGTGGACAGAAAAGGCATGTCAGGCAGGAGTATCAACATGTGCAAAAGAAAAGGAATTGGAGATACAGCATATGCAGAGAACACATTAGAATTGGAGTGGAGATAGAAAGTCAGAATGGAGTAGATGAGTAGTAGTTGAGACCTGAAAAGATTGGGCTGGAGCCAGATGGCGAAGGACATCCGTTTTATAGGCATTAGATGCATCCAAGATCTCCAAGAAGGAAATGAGCCTGATTAGATTTGGTTGTTAGTAGTACAGCTGATGGCACTTTGGAGGATGATTTAGAATGGGAAGTACATGGTGGCATATCTTCCTTGAAGCAGGCTCTTAAATTGGTTCTGCTGAAAGATGATAAGAACAAAGCAATTACATTTAAGATAGAAAAGAGCAGGACTGTCTTGATACTAAGGTAAAATTAAAACAGTTTGATGAAGAATTGAATGTGGAGATAAAGGAAGAATTGAGGCCACCTGTTTGCGTCCTGAAGTTTTTAGTTTAAGACTTAATGATAGTTAGGGGCACCTGGGTGGTTCAGTCAGTTAAGCGTTTGACTCTTGCTTTCAGCTCAGGTCAGATCTCTCAGTTCGTGAGTTCAAGCCCCGCATTGGGCTCTATGCTGACAGTGCAGAGCCTGCTTATGATTTTCTCTCCCTCCCCTGTTCACCTGCCTTCTCTTTCTCTCTCTCTCTCTCTCTCCCTCTCTCTCTCTCTCTCTCTCTCTCACACTCTCACTCTCTCTCTCTCTCTCAAAATAAACTTTAAAAAGACACCCCCCCCTTAAAAAAAAAAAAAAAGAATTAATGATGGCTAAACTCATATGGGAAAATGTGGGACAAAGCAGGAACAGATTTAGAGAGTATGTGAGTTGGGGGATATATTGAGTTTGCGGCAGCAAAAGGACATCCAGATTACATTGTTTGGTACATTATTGGAACTCAGGAGATACCAGGATGGAAAAATGTAAATCTGGGAGAATAATAGATGAGATGACCCTGGAACTGAACAGTGAAAAGCTAACGCTAATAAGTCTGATTATGTGTGCCAGAAATTGAGCAATGGGCTTGATTTCATTTCATCTGCACAATTCTCAGAGATTACTACTACTCTTACCCCCATTTTACAGATGACAAATTGAGGCTCAGTGATTTGCCAAAGATCATATGGGTGGGAAGTAAGTACTGTAGTTTAGTCCCAAATAGTGTGACAGGTATCTTGAGCCCACACTCTCCATCACTAGCATACTGCATTTTATTAAGAGTGTCTCCTAGAAGATACTTCATGATGTTCATTTTATTCATGTAATGGGAATACATGAATTTCTATAGCATAACTTTATTTCAGAGAAACAAAATGAAGGGATATCTCTGATAGATTTTAATAATTTTAAAAAGAGCCCCTTAAATATATCTCTTGCGTTGATAAGATTACTCAAATTGTTTATCCTGATATGTTTTTATTTCATATTTTAAATTTTCTAATTCTTCCAGCTCTAATTCTCATATAATATATTTGATCAGTAACTAGTCATCCTTAAGGAAATTGCCTTTGAAACTAGAAATGATTTGTGGTGCCCCACTGGCACAGTCAGAGCATGCAATTCCTGATCTCGAAGATTGAACAATAGTTAAAAGTATTTCTGGTTTATATTTTAATGCAATTGTCTGTATTTAGCTTGGGACACAAGTCAGTCTTGTGTCTCTTAGCTGTGACCAAACTCCAGTTTATTCTTATTTTTTCTTACCAAGAGATTTGGCTACGTTTCAGTCTTACATTTACTGGTTTTCAATAGTAGTGACAGATGTTAATCTCATCACTTTATTATATTATATCCAATTTAGTTTTGATACATATTGTTTTCATTGTTCAGAAATCTTGCATTTATAGTAGGTGGGCTAAGGACCAGGTAAATGCATTATAGGATTTTCTTTCTGTTAGACCATAAAGCAAGGAAAGAGAGCAGAATCATAGGCATTTAGAGCTGCTAGTGATAGCTGCTAGCGAAGCACCTGGGTGCTTACTTCTGATTTAAGCATTTCACATATGTTAATTAAATCCTCACAACAACCTTATAGGATAGGTGCTTTCATTAGCTCTTTTTTTTTTTTTTTTTTTTTTTTTTACAATTCAACTGAATATTAGCATAGATTTAAGTGTCTTGCCCCAAATAATAGAGCTAGTAAGTCACAGATAAGGGATTGAAACACAGCAGTCTAGGTTCAATATCCGTGTTCTTAACCCATTCTACTAATATTCAAAGAAGTTATGGCTTTCTCAAGGTCACTAGCTACTTAAAACAATGGAACTGGAAAACAAATAATATGTACTATAATAAGGGCTTCTTTTTTTCCTTCTTTCTAAATTTTAATGAACTAAAGCAGGGTCTATATCAGTAGTATTTTAAAAAAAAATTTTAATATGACAGAAGAGTTTTTCTTTCTAACTAGATTTTCTTAAGCATAAGAAATTTCCCTTCACACATACTTTAATTTTAAACTTGAGTTGTTTTGTTTTTACATAATATTCATATAACAGCATGATTTGGAAGCAGAAAAAAGGTAATTGCTTTGCAAGTAGCTAAGGATAGCATGAAATTAGATAAATTGAGAAAGATATTTTTTAATTTCAAGTTCAGAGGAAATTTAGAATAGTAAAAGATAATATAAATGTTCAAGATGGCAAAGACAAAAATGATAAGGATAATATAAGAGGTTCATGTTTTAAAAGACATAGTAAAAGAATAAAGCATGAGGAAAATCATTTAGTAAAAAGGTTATATTTAGGGGCAGCTGGGTGGCTCAGTTAGTTAAGCAGCTGACTCTTGATTTCAACTCAGGTCATGATCTCATAGTTCCTGGGTTCAAGCCCCACATCGGGCTCTGCGCTGACAGTGTGGAGCCTGCTTGTGACTCTCTCTCTCTGTCTCTCTCTCTCTCAAAATAAATAAATAAACTTTAAAAAGTTTACATTTAATGTATCATAATTACAACTTTATAATTTCTTTTCTGAATAACAGTAGAAGGCATCTTAAGATGGTTACAGGTCAGTAATAGTAGTAAAGTGTAGGATATAGGACATGAACTAAGATGGTGATGAACTAAGATACCATCAAGAAGACAGTCTGAGATGGCAACTCAAAGTCTGAACTAATTGGTAAAGTGCTAGGTAAGTAGTGGTACTTGGTATAGTAAATATAAGACAGGGAGCAAGCAGACTGGCTAGGGAAATTGAGTTAAGATTTTAGCATGAAGTTTCAGATACCTATGGCATATAATTTTATTATAGTATTTGCCCATCTTGGCTCTTTTCTGTTTGTTCTCCAAGCACAGATAATCCAACTGACAACTTGATATCTCCAATTAGATGTCTGTTAGGGCATCTTAAACTTCACATTTCTTATATTTAAAATTTAGTTTTTCCAGTTGCTCAGGTGGGAAACCTTTGATTCATACTTGACTTTTCTTTGTTTCCTACATCCACACTAACAACAAATTGTGTTGGTGTACCTTGAAGAATCCAGAATCTAACCCCTTTACTAACCTTCACTGCTACCACCCTGGTTTAAACTCTGTCATCTCTTGACAGAATTATTGCAGTATCCTCCAATTTAATACCTCAGTTTCTTCTCTTAACTTTTCAGCTTAAGTGATCCTCTAAAATTAAGTCAGATTATATCATTCTGCTCTTTGTTCTCATTACTTTGTAGACATCCTGGCCTTCTAAACAGAAGAATGTTCCAATCGGGCTTCTGTGTCGAGCCTACTAGGACTTCCCTCAGTCTGGAATGTCGCCCAAATTATATAGTGTACCTATCAACTCTATTTTTGGTGTAATGTCACCTTATCAAAGAGACTGTTCTTTACCAAACCTTATAAAATAACAGCTTTTTCTCATGACCCTCTGTCCCTTTACTGTGCTTTATTTTTCTTCACATATGTATATCTCCTTCAGTATAATGAGTTCACTTCTATCCCCAGTGAATCTTATAAAAGCACCTGACATCTAGTAGGCAATCAGTGCATTTTGAATGGGTGGGTGAATGGATAAATGGGTCAATGAAAGAAAAAAGTCCTGACTAGACAGTTGGATACATGGATATGAATTACAGGAGAGTTCTTAGCTAAGGAGGTGTGTGGGTGTGGGGTGTGTGTGAGATTGTTTTTACTCATTTATTCATTATTTAGTTAGTATACATTTACTGACCCCTTTTAATTTGTTAGGTGCCCATCTAGACAGTGAGAATACAAAATTTAAAAAATAGTATTTTTACCTTTAATAAGTTTATAGACTTCTGGAGCAAGACATACTATAAACACATTGTGGTATGTGCTGTTTATTAGCCGGCAGTTGAAGCTATGAGACAACATGAGATAATTTAGGAATTTCAAGATTATCTTTTCTATTTTATTTTTTTTGTCAGGATTTTGAGCTTTTTTTTTTTTTTTCAACGTTTTGGGTTTTTTTTTGTTTTTTTTTGTTTTTTTTATTTATTTTTGGGACAGAGAGAGACAGAGCATGAACGGGGCAGGGGCAGAGAGAGAGGGAGACACAGAATCGGAAACAGGCTCCAGGCTCCGAGCCATCAGCCCAGAGCCTGACGCGGGGCTCGAACTCACGGACCGCGAGATCGTGACCTGGCTGAAGTCGGACGCTTAACCGACTGCGCCACCCAGGCGCCCCAAGCTTTTTTAAAGCTAAGAAAGAAGTAGAGTGTCCTATTCCTTTTTGAATTCTTCCCATCTCAACCTAACTTCATGCTTAATAAATGCTTTTGAATGAATGAACATCTATATAACTTAGTAAAATTATAATGCTGATACTAATAGTGAAAATGAACTGTGCTGGAAAAGGAAAGAGTTTTTATAAAGAATCTGTTTCAAAGTTTGGTAAATTTTAGGTAAAAACAGGACCACCAAGTTGAAGTGTTCAGTCAACATTTGTACCTAGTAGGGTAGAGTTTAGAGAACTGGTCAAAGCAGATAGATCGGAATTTAAGGCTTAATTATGTATGGGTTTTTTCTTAATTTCTTAAAACTAAAGGATGATATACCTAAGGAAATATTCAATTTTTTTTTTTAAAAAGGATTTGTTGGTAAAAGGAAAGCCAAAATAATATTTGTGGGGCAAAAAGTAAATAATCAGTAGAGAAGGCTAATAAAATATCTACAGCTTTCCCACATTTCTTTATTTAACTAGCTTGTTAATTAGCAGCCTATTTTTGAAAAAATATACTTTCACTTTTAATTTTTATTTAAAACTTGAAATGTTTCGGGTAATTTTATTTCCCACAAAGGAAGAACATTCTATAAAGAAAAAAATAAAAGCAATTTTTATTTTATCAGGGGTTGATATAGAAGCAGCACGAAAGGAAGAAGAACGGATAATGCTTAGAGATGCAAGACAATGGCTAAATAGTGGTCAAATAAATGATGTCCGGCATGCAAAATCTGGAGGTACGGCACTTCACGTTGCAGCTGCGAAAGGCTATACAGAAGTTTTAAAGTAAGTATTGTTTTTCACAGTCCTATTTCTACTTTATTTTCCTTATTTCATTGTTCCTTTTCTTAAGATACCTGCAGACATTATTTTGAAACAGTTTATAAAAGTTATTTAATGTCTGTTTACAGGAAAAAGAGAAAACTACCTTGAACATTATTGTTTTGTTTCTAAAGCCCTTTCTTTTCTCTTGAATTTTGATTATTCTACTGTTTTTTTCTTTGGTTGTAATTTCCCAATAAGTTAAAGCATCAGGCAACCATTATGTGTTAACTTCTGAGCTGATAAATTACTACAGAGTCATTTTGAGGTTCCCAGAGTGGCTAACTCTGGTTACTGAGACTAAGAATAGTGTTATGTTATAAACATATCAAATTCACAAAGTTTGATTCCTGGTGACTATTTACATGTAATTTATCTAAAATGCAGTTTTCTTTTTACTGCGTAACACTGGGGCTTAGAGTGCTTTTAGCATAATATTAAATATCAAGACCTAAGCAACTGAGATTTTACAGGGCTGTATACTGGTCAGCAAGTTTCATTGAAACAAAACTCCTTTATGTCACAATAAATTTTTTTGTTTTCCTTTTTTTACTTCTGCAATGCAAAGGTGTTACCAGCTATATGAAAAAAATAATGCTGTGTGTAACTTTTATTAGATATATGTGAAAGGAAGTAAGACTAGCCCTCGGCAAAATCTTCTACACCCTTTATATTATGTTTGACAAGAGTTTCTAATATCAGTCTATTCTTATTCCCCCTGCTCAGTAAAAACAATGAAGTGTAAGTGGGTCATCTACTCCCAAGTTCCTCCTTTTTTCAATCCCTACTGACTTCAATAACTGAAGCCTTCTAGAGTAGTGAAGTTAACTTTTAATTACTTTTCTTGTCCCCCTGTGTATTTCTCTCTAATCCAAAACGTAGCAAACTTTCAGACCCCAATAGCAGGTCATGAATGAACCTTAGTGACTTGACAACAGCATTTTTTAAAGGAAAAATTGAAAACATTAAGAATATTACAAATAGTAAAGGTAATACTTTTTAAGTAGTGGATTGCACCGTAAAATAGTTTTCTAGACAGCTCTAAGGGGTCTTTGTAATTAGGTTATCTAGGCTCTTAAAATTCTTTGTGAAGACTCTCAATGTGGATTGGGATATATTTTCAACTCCTCAAATTAGTACATAAGACCATTAGTCATCCTCTTTTAAGCTAAGCTGCTACCATTGCTCCTCAGGCATGCATTATCCAACTATATATATCTAATTGAAGTTCTGTCATGATGTCTTAATGCCTACTTTGTTTCTGTTTAGATACCTTCATTCACCATCTCTTCAACTTGGAGGCAAATTCCATTCGATCCTTTGACTAAGTTCAAGGCTCTTAAGCCTATGAAAAAAAAAACTCAACCTTATTCATAATAGGTGCAGTTGAAGCTACAATGAATTACTACCACTTTTCATATATCATATTGGCAAAGATTAAAATGTTTGGCACACTGTTGGCAAGGTTGGGGAAAAGGCACTCTGACATTACTGGTGAAAGTATGACAGTTGAGCAGATTTTATCAAAGTATCAGTTATTCTTTGGCTTAACAGTTAGCTCTACCTCTAGAATTTTTTTTTTTAACAGATATTCTCACAGGAAATAAGGTATGTGCTAATAGCATTGTTTATACTAGGAGTAGGAGAATGTTGACTAAATTGTGATACATCCTTTGACTGGAATACTCCTGTACCAATTAAAACACTAATAGGTAGTGTTATTGTTTTAAATTTTAGGGGCAACCGCTGGCTCAGTCAGTGGAGTATGGGAGTATTGGTCTCAGAGTGGAGGGTTTGGGCCCCATGTTGGGTGTAGAGATTACTTAAAGATAAAATCTCTTTTTTTTTTTAATGTTTATTTTGAGAGAGAAAGAGCGCATGTGTGCACGTGTGTGCGCGTGCACACATGAGCAGGGGAAGGGCAGAGAGAGAGAGAGAGAGAGAGAGAGAGAGAATCCCAAGCAGATTCCATGCTGTCAGCACAGAGCCTGGTGTGGGGCTCGATCCTATAAACAGTGAGATCATGACCTGAACTGAAATCAAGAGTCAGATGATTAATTGAGCCACACAGGCACCCCTTAAAGATAAAATCTTTAAGAAAAAATATTTTTTTGTTATTTGCTGATATATACATAAAATCTCTCTGTAAGGATCCAATCAAAATTAGTAATATGGTTATCTAAGGGGGGAAAACCTGTTGAACTGTTGGGCTAAAGGTCAGCAGTGGGAGTGACTTCCCTATGTAGCCATTTAGTCTTTTTTATTTTTGAACTTTCTAAATATATTACTTAAAAAAATAAGTAAAAATATGTATATGACATGAGAAATAAATAGAAGATACTGGTTTCAAATGTAACCCTACCCATCACCCCCTCCCGCTCCCCCACAAATACATAACCCCTTGCAATTGATTTTGATGCTTTTCAGTTCTGTACTGCCATTACATCTTCATCACAGAACCTGTCTTTGAGGGTTGATTATTGTTTTACTTGACTTTCATCCTCCACTAGAATCTCCTTGAATATAATAAGTACAGTCTTATTTTTTTGAGTTTTATGTGGCCTGGCATATACAGAGAGCCATATGTTTATGGGGAATAAAATGTAACTACCTTTCTGTCTTCCCTTTCCACATAGACTTCCAAATACTTCTAATTTTTATGTTTCTCAGAATATTTAACATTATTATAGTTTCTGTTTTCTAATGGGAGATTATTTTCATTATCTTCCAGTATTCTGTCTCTATTAATAAAGTTTCTAATAATATATATGTTAATGGAGTTTTTTAACTTAAATCTCTAGACTTATATCTGTTAGCTTTGTTCTTTAAAAAAAATTTTTTTTAATGTTTATTTATTTTTGGGAGACAGAGAGAGAATGGAGGAGGGGCAGAGAAAGAGGGAGAAACAGAATCTGAAGCAGGCTCCAGGCTCTGAGCCTGTCAGCACAGAGCCCAATGCGGGGCTCAAACCCACAAAGCACGGGATCATGACCTGGGCCGAAGTCAGATGTTCAACTGACTGAGCCACCCAGGCGCCCCAGTTAGCTCGTTCTTTAGATTGGTGGCTCTTAAATGTTGGTCTGCAGGCAGATGACACAGGACTTACTAAAAATATAGGTTGACAGGGCCCATCTCCCAATATGCTGCTTAATTGCATAGGATTGGGTGGAGCTGGGTAATCTTTTTTTTTAACAAGCTCTTCAGATGGTTTTGTTTTAGAATCAGAATTAGAAACAGCTGCATTAAATATTCTGAGGAAATAGGGTATCAATTCTTGAAATATAAATAAATGAAGGGTTATGTATTAGCTATCACTGCCACCTCTCGTAGGTAAAAAGAAGCCCTTCTCAAGCTCAACTTCTTGGAGAGTAAGTGATTTCATGAGTTATAAAGTATTTACTGTTCTTCTTTGTGCGTGTGAGACTGTGCTGTGTGCAATTTATAGACCCAATTTTTGTTCTCTGAGCTTAATTTCTAGATAAAATAAAGATCGATGTGAATATACAGCTAGGAGGGCATACTAACAATTTATAAAAGTCTTTGCATTGTATTAAAATGTATTCCTCTTTTCTAGCTTTGTTGACAGAATATCTGCTTTTTACTGCTGCAGAAAAGTAGACTCAATCCCTTGGAATATTTGTTTTGCTTTGTTTTGTTCCTTGTTCTTTTTAATGTGTATTTATTTAGTTTGAGAGAAAGAGAGCACAAGTGGGGAGAGGGGTAGAGAGAGCGAGACAGAGAGAGAGACAGAGAGAGAAAATCCCAAATAGTCTCCATGCTGTCAGTGCAGAGCCTGACTTGGGGCTGGATCTCCTGAACCATGAGATCATTACCTGAGCCGAAATTGAGAATTGGACCCTTAACTGACTGAGCCACCCCGCTGCCTCTGCTTTGTGTTGTTCCTAGCAGACTGTCAGTTTCCTATGAAAATTACCCATGGTAGGTAGGTTAAGTTTGTGAAAGCTTTCACAAACTAGTTCCTCAACTGCAAGACCACAGAAAAACTTCAAAAGAAATTTATTTGATCCCAGTATATATTTAGAACACATTTAGCCTGGGGTAATATATTATATGGACACCTGAAGACATTCACTGCAATAAATTAGTTTAATATACAAATTGATCCAGGGGTTTTTGAGTTCACATTGAAAAATTATTGGCTTTCCTGTGAAAATTTCAATTACAATTCATATTAACAAGAATTAATCAGTGTCCCACCAAACCATTACACTTATTAGGAATTAGTTAAAGCTGAATGCATTATTATGGCAGTAATTCAAGATCCTCTTTACCAGTGTTTTCTGAGAATTCTTTTCTTTTCTCCTAGTTAATTCATTGAAGGGAAAGGAGATGGGAACTAGGAAAAGAAATATATCACAGATTTTTGTTAGCTTGCATGGTATAAAGCTGTTGATTATGTTTGCTCACATTTAGATTTTTTTAATGATTATCTAATTCACTATAATTTCTTTAGGCTTCTAATACAGGCAGGCTATGATGTTAATATTAAAGATTATGATGGCTGGACACCTCTTCATGCTGCTGCTCACTGGGGTAAAGAAGAAGCATGTCGAATTTTAGTGGACAATCTGTGTGATATGGAGATGGTCAACAAAGTGGTAGGCCTTTTAAATATATTTTAAATATTTAACTTTTAGAAATAAGTGTTTTAGAAGTCTCAAAAATATTGCAATGTAAATTTTATAATTAAGTTTTATGAACCATACAAAACAACATTTTTCAGCCGTTTATTGGTTTTTATTATTAATTATTTCTCAGCTACCTACAAGGTGGTTTGACCTTGTTCCTCAAAGAAAGAAGTATTACTCTTTGAGTAATCCTATTACCATATGCAATAGAGTAGATTTGGGTACTTCAGAATTCATAAATTAAGAAAATTTTGCTTTTCTCTGTGAATGTTTTCTCCCATCACTATGGGTTAGAACACATACAGAAGTATATTTCTATTTCTTTTTAGCTGGTGGTCTTGACAGCTTGCTTACAGTAGCTTTTTAAATGGCTCGGACAGTGAGGTCTTAAAGCAGGTGAGAATATAGAAAAACCATAAAGTTTTATTCCAGATAAAATTATTGAGATGTAACATGTAGTCTCCTAGTTTTGCAGGTGAGAAAACAGTTTATGAGGTAGAAGATTCACTTAATATCACCCAATTAGGTAGAGGGAAGGAAGGAGTGAATATCACATAAGTGTTTTTTACAAATCATGAACAGATTCAGGTTGTCAGATTCCTTACTAGATTAGGGTTTGTTTTTTTTTCTGTACTCCCTTCCAAGCACTGTCAGTTACCAGTGTCACCAGTATTCCTACTAGTTTTCCTCCTATTCGTATTCATGATTCTTATATACCAACAGTTGCAGAGCTCAAGACATTTCCTCTAGTGAGCTTGATTACCTTTAGCTTCCATAGAATATCCTTTATATATTGCATTTTATGGGATAATGTGGTAGATTACTTAGCAGAGGTTCCTAAAACGATCGCCTCTTTATTCAGATGGTGCCATCTGATTCTATTGTGTCCATTAATATAAGTGCTGGTGCTGATTACATTCTGATAACAGCAGTTTCTACTTGGGAATCTGCAAAGGGAAGAGAGCAAAAATGATAACCATATGCCCAAGATTTCCCCATGGCTAAGTGTTTGGAAGTTGAGGTAGTTAGTGGAAATTCATGTTCTAGTTGCTGACATAAAGTGATAAAGAAGCCCTCTGAACTCCTTTCATATATATGTACTTATATATGTATTTTATATATGTATTTAGATATGTGCTTTCCATATATGTATTTATAAATGTATTTTTCATATATGTACTTATATGTGCTTATAAATGTATTTTCATATATGTATCTGTAAATGTATTTTAAGTAAGAAATGTACAGGCAAGAAAGTCATAGGAAGTGGTGAAAATCTTCAGGGAAGTCAAGAGAAAAAATGTTTGAGAGCTTAAGTATAGGTTTGCTTTTATACATAAGTATAAAACTCTTCTACCTAAATTTTTAGTCAAAACTTTGATAATTTGCCCTTTTTTATTTATAACAGTTTTCCGTTTTGTTATCAGCATTAGAAGACAAGTAAATGTTGATGCTATTTAATTTTAAGTATAAAAGGCCAGCTAATTTTAGTTTGACAATTCATATTTCCTCTCCTTCCATGTAGAAATTCCCCCAGCAGTTGGGATTTTTCTGAAGAAATTAGTAAATATCTCTTATCTTCTAATCTCTTTTCTGCATTCCTGTCTCTCTCCCAAACAATGTCTCTTAAAGGCCACTTGTCCACTGACATGGGCAGTGCTGATAATTGGTTCATTCATTGATAGTGGCCTCCAGATAAGGACCAGAAGAGAGAAGCTTATTAATGGAAAGGTTTTCTGAGAACATTGTATCATTTTCTAGTTTAAATACGTTATTTTTTGGTAGTGATACATAGACAATATATATAGTATGTATGAAAAAAGTTATCTTGCATCTGTTCTATAAGTGTCTAATTCCTGTGCCCTCAGTTTATCATAATTATGCTCTAGGAGAAAGACTGCATATAAATCATTTTGCTTTATCTCTTTTTGTTTCTGTGTTACTATAGTAACAATTTCTTTTTTTTCTTTAAGTTTTTTTTTTTAATTTATTTATGAGAGGAAGAAAGAGCACAGGTGGGGGAGGGTCACAGAGGGGGGTACAGAGGATCGGAAGCAGGCTCCATGCAGGCAGCAGAGAGCCCGACATAGCGCTTAACTCACAAACCATGAGATCCTGACCTGAGCCAAAGGCAGACGCTTAACCAACTGAGCAATCCAGGTGCCCCAATATGATAGCACTTTCATCCTGGATTTTAATGTATTATCCCCTTATTTCATCTTTTCAGTGTATCTTTATATGATCTTAAAAGAATTAATGCCTCATAATTTCTTAGAGTTTTATAATTTTAAACTTGTTTTCACACATATTATTATCTAATGCTATCCTTTTAAACAACCCTATAAAGTTATCTGAGTTATGCAGATTTGAGAACATGATCAGAGAAGTTGAGTATTTTCCTAAAGCCCTAATAATTAAGTGTAATTAAGAATAATTTACCTGCTGTGTTTCTCTGCAGTTTTTACTTAGTTTTTTTATTTCTCATGCTTTATTTTTCCAGATACTAACTCAAGAGTTGTAAAAACAGGATTTTAAAATTTTTATCAAAATTGGATTTTTCTTTTAAAATATCAAGCTTTTAAAGACTTCTTTTGATAGTGAGGAGCTACCTAATATATACAGCATTTTAAAGACCTTTATGCCATAAGTATACCCAAATGTAAGCTTTTTGTGGGGTGGGAAGGGAGATTATATTCTACAGTAATGGAAGGTATTTTTACAAGACTTAATTTTTTTAATTTTAATTTTATAATTTTGCCTGTGTGAGTTAGGCTCTCTCTGTTATCACTGGCTACATTTTTAAAACTATGTCATATTTCATGTTTAATCAAAATTAGTCTTTATTGTGTAATCCTGCTTAAATGAATTTATCTTGTCATTTGATACCTTTTTCAGTACTTATAGATTGAAGATTTTTAGTAGATTTCTTAAAATGATATCAGAGAAATGTAAATATATTTTTACAACTAAACTTTAGAGTTTAGATGAATTCTTTACTAATAGGAAATAAAATTTTGGTAAATGTGTAATGTAGAAAATGCAACAAATCAAGGCACCTGGGTGGCTCAATTTGGCTCAGGTCATGATCTCGTGGTTTGAGTCCAGCATCGGGCTCTGTGCTGACAGCTCAGAGCCTGGAGCCCACTCCAGATTCTGTGTCTCCCTCTCTTTCTCTGCTCCTCCCCTACTCACACACGCTTCTCTCTCTCTCTCTCTCTCTCTCTCTCTCTCTCTCTCTCAAAAAAAAGAAACATTAAAAAACTTTAAAAAATGCAACAAACCATATAGAAAATTTGAAAGTCTTTCTACATAAAAGTGGGAGACATGTTCTTAAATAGAGAGTTTGGTCTGGTTTCTTTAACTTATTTGTAAAGACATTTCCTCTCATTTTAACTCATAAATTATGTGACTTTAAATATAAAGATTTTAAATATACAGACTTTAAAGATTTTTCTTTTGCTTCCTTAAAGTTTTAAAATAATTATTTTACTAGAATGTACCCAAATATTGTCCCTTTTGAAATATTAACTAAGATGTTTTTCTAATTGGAATTTTCTCTTTATGCAATCTTACAATGATTTGTAGACAGTTTTTTTTTTTTTGTTTTGATAGCTGTCATTATAAAGATTTAAATGAATAACAAAACTGCTTCTGCTGTTAATGGGCACAAGGATATTTTTCCCCTGAGTTTATCTGAGCTTATTCTTATTTTCTGTAAAGACAATGGAGCAGTAGAGACTGAGATTCTGTTCCCACTTTCCCTTCATACCTGCGTGAGCTTGAGCAAATACCATATACTCACAGTCTAGGATTCCTCATCTGTACAGTCGGAGCCATAAAGCTCGTCCTGACTACTTCACTGATTGTTGTGAAAATGAAGAGAGATCACACTTGCAGAAGTAATTCAGTTAGAATAAGTGAGGAAAGAATGAAGAGTCCTGAAAATTAGACTTAGACAGTGGCTCTAGTGTGACTCTCGTAATTTACAGATGTATTACAAACTGATTTATTAAGCAGTAGTTTTTTTTTTAAGATTGTTTTCTTGATTGAGTCTTACTTTTTCATACGTCATCATTATGCTGTCTTCAGTTGCTTCTTGGTTACTTTGAGTGATTCTGCTTATGTGTGCTACTGTTAGTTAGCACCCCATTAATGAAGCATAGATCCAGGTCATGTTTATAACTTTACAATTGGATAGCTTCATAACTGTCCTATATATTATTTAATGAGCATGGTTAAGTTGAGGGGTGTGCTTTTCTGAAATTAGAAACTTTTCTCTGTTTATAGCCTGCATTTTACTCCAGTTTTTATTCTCTATCAGCTGCTGTTTGCAAAGTAGACTCATTTATCAAGGGAGAAAGTGAAAAGAAAGGTTAGTAAGGTGATCCAATTTCTTATTCTTGTAAAGGAAAATTCCTCAGTTACTAAAATAACCCCATTGCATTTAACTGCTGCTAAAATTTAATTGCAATTCAAAAAAATTTTTAAGGTGCAGTATTTCATTCATGAGAAGGATTGATAAATACTTAAAACGATACTTAAAAAGAAGCCACTGTGTTATTTTCACCCAACATGATCTTGAAAACAATTTGCTTAACAAGCATAGCATGTGTAACATTGTAGAACTATGTAGAACAAAGAAACTGTGATATAGCAAAATGGATTAACGTGTCTGTATTTCATATCTAAAGGGCACCTTCAAAATTTGAGCCACTTTGTTTCAGAGCCACTTATTCTTCAGGACTTTAATTCTTACACTTAATACTCAAGGTTGAAAGTGGGGGAGTGGGGGAAGATTTATTAAAGCTAAATCTGTCTCCTGGACTGAGTGGGGAAAGGCTAGATTGCCTCTTAAATTCCTGCTGGGAAGACTTTGCAACAAGAAAAGGCAGATATACAAGTGTTTTTGAACCCTGTAAATTTTAAATACATATATTGCTGTATCTTGATAAAGTAGCATTTCATGTACTTTTATGACATACTTCATAGACTGTATTTTTTATTTTATAAACAGATAATGAAAACCAGCTCAGATATTAGGTAGCTTAATACTTCATTTTATAGTGCCAGAAAATGTAATTCCTATCCAAGTAGATGGCAACATCATAATGTTGTTACAGAATTGAAGGTTGTACGTTTGTTTTTTAATGGAAGAGTTTATGTAATTTTAGAACTTATTATCTACCAATCTGGTTTTGTTGTAGCTGTGAGACCCCTGATATGAAAGAAATTTCAGTTGCCTTTCAGAATGATATATTTTCTAGTTGAAAAAAAAAGTTGAATTTTCTTCTGAGAAAGGATCATATATTGGCCAACATATAAAGTAGAATGTATTCTAAATAATGAACTTTTTTTTGACATTCTAGAAACTTATCCCATTCAGTTATTATTATAAGGACAAATGTAGTCAACTGGAGAAAACCTTACTATGTTTGGTCAACAGCTCTTTGAAATTTTCTTTTCCACAGTGAATAAAAATAGATTGACATATGTTCATCTGAACTAATTTTGAAACCAAGTCATACCTGTGGCTGGCTGAACTTTAAGCAGTTTAGAAATATATATATATTTTGTTACTGTAGCAAGACTTTAATTTTTATGGAGGTATCTAAAAGAAAAAAAGCCTCAAAGGGTTAAATGTGGAATTACCACATGCCCCAGTAATTTCACTTATAGCTCTATCCCCAAGAAAATGAAAACATATGTTCACTCAAAAATTTGTACACATATATTCATAGAAGTATTATTTGCTAAACAGCAGAAAGCAAAAGCAAATGTCTATCAGCTGATGAATAGATTAGCAAATGTGGTATGCCATGCAATAGAATATTATTCAGCAATAAAAAGGACTGAAGTAGTAAGTACTACACGCAGCACATGGATGAAACTTGAAAACATACAATGTGAAAGAAGTCAGTCACAAATGATTTTTTGTGTGAGTCCATTAATATGAAATGTTCGGTACAGGCAAATCTGTAGTAACAGAATTAGTGATTGCCGTGGGCTGGAAGGCTGGGAGGAGGGATGAGAAAAGTAAGGAGGTCATTTCAGGATGATGAAAATATTCTAAAATTGATTATGGTGAAGGTTGTAACATTCTGTGAATGCTAAAAACAGTTGAATTTTACACTTTAAATGACTGTATGGTGAGTCATATCTCAGTAAAGCTGTTACCAAAAGTAAGGGGTGGTGTATCAGCTGCTTTTCTCTCACAATGGGTTTCTCATACATCTCTGTTAAGTCGTATGCTGTTGTATTACTACATACATAACAAACTACATATGTAACAAATGTTTTCTAACTTTTGTGTATAATTATACAGAGTCAACCGGAGGTGTTTTATAGTTTGTTGACTTTTTACCATTACCAATCCTCTTTGTTTCCTACCTAGGGCCAGACAGCATTTGATGTAGCAGATGAAGATATTTTAGGATATTTGGAAGAGTTGCAAAAGAAACAAAATCTGGTATGTTTGATGAAGATCTAAATATTATCTCTATTAGTGAATTCTTCTAATTAGAATTCTTCTAAAGCCTTAACTTTCAGACAGTTAAAGTATTTTTGTGATGTTTTATGCTTTTGGTTTAAGTTAGTCCTGTCAATCAAACTAAATGACAGTGAAAAAGAGTAAAGGAATAGTGGTAGTGTTCAGTCTTTTGTATTGCTTATTCCCATTTCTCTTATCTCCCTTTCACAAAATGAATACTTCTGTAATGTATCTACTCAAGAATAACATGTTTTTGTAATTTCACAACAAAGTTTGCTTAGAAGAAAATCTCAGATTTCTAAAATAGCAGGCCCTAGATATTGAAGAAGTTATGTAAGTAGGAAACATTTTTAAGTAAAATATCATCAGGCATATTAAGTGGCTGATGGAGCCTGACTTTTTCAGTGATCTAACAGTTGGAGAGATCTAGAAAATTCAACTTTGTTCTTCACTTAGCTTTTTAACTATCTAGTCCTTTTTATTCTTTATCTGAGCTGCCTTCCCTCCCCTCCTTTTTTTTCAGTTAAAACTTAAATCTTTTATTTGTTTTGGGTTTGTTTCATGTTTGGAAAACTACTTTATTTTAAATTCTGTATTTTACTCATTAATACTATTTTAATACTATTCTTATTTTCCTTTGCATAACTTTTATAAAGCTCCATAGTGAAAAACGGGAGAAGAAATCTCCATTAATTGAATCAACAGCCAATATGGACAATAATCAGTCACAGAAGACCTTTAAAAAGTAAGTAAAATATTAAAGTCACTTTTGTTAATGTCATGAATGAATTGGCATCATGGCCATGAACGTGATTATTAGACTTTGTGGATCTGAGAAAAATTAACGTATTTGGCCTTTTGTGTTTATACTCATTTGAAAGCTATTTTCTTTGCACAGCAAAGAGACATTGATTATTGAGCCAGAGAAAAATGCATCCCGTATTGAATCTTTGGAACAAGAAAAAGTTGATGATGAAGAAGAAGGAAAGAAAGATGAGTCTAGCTGCTCTAGTGAAGAAGATGAGGAAGACGACTCAGAATCAGAAGCTGAAACAGGTAAAATTTGAAGCATAACTGGATTTTCTATGAATTTTGATGCACTGTAAAGTAAGGTAAGATCAGGCTTTAATTTTGTAGCTTTTCTGATTGACTTGCTACTTGTTCAGATACCTGAGAAGCCAGTAAATTACCTTTCAGGGAGTGTTAAAAACTTGAGTATGGTTGTGAATTTATTGTCTAATGACCTGGAGGCTCTTACTCGCCTCTATGTTTTGTTTTGTTTTGGTTTGGTTTTTTTGCTGACCTGTATTTTTAGATTTGAAGAAGGTGAAGATTTTCTTAGGATGGTGCAGGTAGGGTGTAAATGGGTTCCCAACAATTAACTAATGCTCCTGATACTTTTCTGAGGCCCAAAAGTCCAGAAAGCTGGTCCTGATATCTTCCCAAATATTCCCTAAACAAGAGTAAAGTTTTAGAAAGTTGAGGCTGAATCAAGATAGTTTCCTATGGGATGTGGGGAAATTTGCTTTGTTTAGAGAAATTTTAAAGATACAGGAAAGTATACCTTCATATTCCAACTACCAAGAATGAACAGCTGTTGACTGTTATATTTGCTTCAAATTTTTCTTTTAATAAAATTTAAAAAGTTACAGTTGTCTTTAACCAGGAGCCCTAATCTACTTCCCTTTCCTTTCTTTCCAAAGTCAGTCACTGTCCATTTTATCTTCCAGTCTATTTTTACACACTGACACATTCAGAAGTAATTACCAGATGCTTTTACAATAATAAATAACTTACTCTGCATAATAAATAATAACTTACTCTGCATCAGCTAATCACTCAAATCTTCTGAGCACCATGAAATTCCAGTATTGCCGTATTTGAGTTGTATAACCTGCTGTTTTAACCTGTAAATTTATCACACACAAAATATTCCATTTCCATTAAGATGTTTTGATCAAAGAAAAAATTATCAGGCGCCTGGGTGGCTTAGTCAGTTAAGCGTCCAACTTTGGCTTAGGTCATCATCTTGCAGTTGGTGAGTTCGAGCCCCACGTCAGGCTCTGTGCTTGCAGCTCAGAGCCTGGAACCTGCTTCAGAGTCTGTGTCTCCCCCCTCTCTGCCCCTCCCATGCTCATGCTCTGTCTCTCTCTGTCTCTCAATAATAAATAAACGTTTAAAAACAAAACAAAACAGGAAGAATTATCATTATCAGGACCTAATGGTCATCATCGGTAAATACAAATTAAAGCCCTAAAATTTCTTGGGTTCCCTATATTTCCTCTAGACAAAACAACAGTTTTAGATCATTTTATTTTTACTCACTGAGCAAAATATTTCCTCTGAGAAAATGTGGGAAGCTAAAGTTTACTAAATAAACACATGTCAAAGAAGATACTGATTACCTTTTTCTCATTAAAAGCAAAATGTTGCAGGGCACCTGGGTGGCTCAGTCGGTTAAGCCGCTGACTTTGGCTCAGGTCATGATCTCCCAGTCTGTGGGTTCGAGCCCTGCATCCAGCTCTGTGCTGACAGCTCAAAGCCTGGAGCCTGCTTCAGATTCTGTGCCTCCCTCTCTCTCTGCACCTCCTCTGCTTGTGCTCTGTCTTTCTGTCTCTCCGTCTCTGTCTCTGTCTCTCTCTCTCTCTCTCTCTCTCTCTCTCTGAAAAAAATAAACACTAAAAAAAATTAAAAAACAAAAAACCAAAATGTTGCTAAGCAGATAAAGGCCAGCTTTGTCGCCAGGTTGTGTGTATGTCTTATTTATTTAGTTATTTTTAAAAAAAAAAATTTTTTTTAACGTTTTTATTTATTTTTGAGACAGAGAGAGACAGAGCATGAGCGGGGGAGGGGCAGAGAGAGAGGGAGACACAGAATGGGAAGCGGGCTCCAGGCTCTGAGCCATCAGCCCCAGAGCCCGACGCAGGGCTCGAACTCACAGACCGTGAGATCATGACCTGAGCTGAAGTCGGACGCTTAACCGACTGAGCCACCCAGGAGCCCCTATTTAGTTATTTTTAATGTTTGTTTATTTTTGAGAGAGAGAGAGAGAGAGACACAAAATGCAATCAGGGGAGGGGCAGAGAGAAAGGGAAATAACAGAATCTGAAGCAGGTCCCAAGTTGTCAGCACAGATCCTGATGTGGGGCTCAAAGTCACAAACCGAGAAATCATGACCTAAGCTGAAGTCAGACACTTAACCAACTGAGCCATACAGGTACTCCATTTGTTTGTTTTAAATTCCTTTTTTTTTTTTTTTTTGAAACTTACTAATCCTACAGGAAAATTATTTTTTGGTAATACACAAAGAGTTTTTTAGTTATATAAATGGCTAGATTCTATTCCCCAGGTATATAATTTTTAAATTTATTGCTGTCATATTGCTGGTCAGGTGAGTCAGCATATCTTTTGCCTTGGTGACAGTCTGGGTAAAATTGGAAACTAAAGCAACAGGTAATCACTGAGTATTATAATTCATTTTTATAACCTGCTAATTAAAATGTTTGTAATTATAAAAGCAAATTATATGAGAATGGGCATGCACAGTGTTTAAGAACACAGGCTGATTCATGAGTGTAATTGTATTTGTGGTTAACTTATTTGATCTTAGATTTCTCCATAAAAATAGGATAATAATACTTTATATGGATACTCTATAAAGAGTGCTCCATAATAAATTCTAGCTTTGCATAATTTATAAAATTCAACTCTACTAGTTTAAATATGATCAATATAAATGCTTAATACCATTTCAGTTAAATTTGTTCTGTTTCCCTTATTTTATGAAAACTAGGAAATGAAATGACATCATTGATATTTAAATTCACTCAGATATTTCACAAGTTTTAAAATTATTTTTATACGGTTATACCCCCTTTGAGATCTGCTTTGGCCCCCAGTGTAGTAGAATTCATCATTACAAAACTAAGTATATGTACATATGCACAAGAAAACTAGAACTAGCACGCGGATCTTTTAAGTAATGTGTGAGGTCTATTACTACTTACATAGTAGAATTCAAGAATCCAAGCATCTCACAGGAATTTCTGCGGTTTTGTTATCTAATACATTCTTAATTGGCCCCTTCTATACAATTTACTGTTCCGTGTTAGACATTGGGGAACTATTTAAAACAAACAAGACTTCAGATTTAGGCCAGTCTTGCCATTAACAAGCAAGTCTGACCTCTTTTGGTTGAAATTTTCTTTCTTGTAAAATAAGAATTAGACCAGATGATCCGGATAGTTCTTTAAACTGTACTATTTTGTAACTATAAATAGAACTAATTGCCATCAAATTGCATTGTATTCTACATTTGGAGTTTAAGCATACCAATCACTCTCTGCTCAGTTTCTCACTGAACTAACTTTAAATATCCCTCTGAAGTATTGTACTATCATAATTTTGTTCTTCCTGTTGCTAGTGGTTGGTTGTGCCAGGAAAATTTGACTCTATCTCAAGAATTAATCCTTGTAAATGCTGTATGGTTTGCTCTGTCTCACTCTTTTAACATCAACAAGGTTTTATCATACTTTATTTGGCAAGCTTCAGAAAGCAGTCATTTCCCTGTAGAGCTACAGCTTGATTTGACAATTTCTAAACTATTTCTTTTTCTGCTTTTTTGTAAGGTTATTTCCTTGGGAAACTATTTGATGTAAAATAACTATTTTGGTGAATTTTCTTTCATAAATTATTTACTGAGTTTGTTTTTTATGAGTGTTTTTTTCCTCATAAATCAGCTGAAATTAGGAACTCAACCAAAAGTTTAATTTCCTTCCAAATGATTTATAAATTTTAGAGGTAGTTGAGGGAATGAGGAGGGAAGCATATTTTTGCTTTCAGGTTGGTTTGTTTGTTTTCCTCTAGAACTTGACACTTTTATTCTTCAATGAAATCAAATTATAGAAGGACTTTAACAATATTAATAATGTTAAGTTGGATGGTGGGCACTTGAGGTTTGTTTCATTATTATTCTTAAACGAAGCCTAAATGTTTACATACATGTATATCCATTTTAACTTTCATGTGTAGATTTAACTAATCAGAAAGCAAATTTTTAAACCAAAAGAAAAAAGGAGAAAAAAATCATTGATTATCTTGTTTATTATTTATTCTTCCTACTAGACTGTAAGCTCTATGCAGTTAAGATACTTGGTTTTTCCATCAACTGATATATCCCCAGTACGTAGGACAGTAACTTAAGGACCCAGTACCAAGCACTTGAAATATGGAAACATTTAATAAATATTTGTTGAGTTACTCTCCGGTTAGGTGGACTGTTTTCCAGGATGATGGTCTAATAGATTATGCATGATTTGTACTTAACTATGCCAAATAGGCTTGGCTTCTGTTGAATAAAGAGGTATTGTTTAGCATTGAGAATAAAGTTTATGAGACTGAGTTTAGCTCATTCACTTTATTCGAAAAGCTAAGACTTTAGTGATTTTTAAATGTGTCACTTTAGTCTTGTCCTTTGGTATAGTTTGAGATATGATGCTTTTCACCCTATTAACCTCTTGTGGATATTTTCCTAGTCACAAATAGAATTGAATGAATCAGTGCAAATCAGAACTATTTAGTGAAAGTTTATACTTGCCCTAAAGATAAGAATATTTTAATATTGTCTACTTATAAAGTGTAACAGCATAAAATAATGATAAGGTAGAAAATTATTTTGGAAAAGTGACCTAAAGGAGGAAGAGAGGTATAATGAAAATGAGTATCTCTTAGGGTTTTAAAGTATGTACTATACTTCTTCCCAAAAGTGTAGAATACCACCTGTCCTCCCCCATTTTGAAACTAAAGAAATACTTTAAAACTAGATAAATGATTTTTGACCATTTGAAAAGTAAACCTTTCTGCCCCATTTATAAATTACTGTTAATTTATAGATTTAAATTTATAGGTAAATTTTTCAAATACAGTCGGAATTTTTTCTAGCATCAGATTGATTTTCATTAAATTTTCAAAAATCTTTTTCTAAGTAATTCATTGTTAATTAGAAATTGTCTCAGTACATTGTGAAAAGAGATTTAAATCTTAATTCAGCTGATATTCTCATTTAAGTGTAGACTTTTTAGTGGTGAGCAGGCATGCTCCTTATGACACTTACGCATACTATTTGACAGGAAAATAAGCTGATTATTGACAAAAAGCAGTTTTTAAATTTCTTGGAATAAAGAGGAACTATGAGTTTTAAATAAGCAAGGTAAATTGTAGATGTATTAGAAAAATTGCATAGCTCTTGTAATCTTTTTACTTACACTTAATATTTTATGTACTTAATCTTTATACTTATACTGTATTCATGCATTCAACTTAAAATTTTTTTTTGTATTTTTATAGTGTTAAAAGTACAAAAGTCAGATTCCGTTTTTGCTTTTTATTCTTAGAAGCTTTGTTGCTTGTCATCATGTTCTGTTATGTATTTCAGCATACATATTGAGGCATTTCTAGGAACTCCTTGAAAAAATTCACTTGTTAAAAGGGATAAAAATGGTAAAAGACTTGAATTAACAAAACCTTAAGCAAAAACGAATATAAAATACTGTTTATCTAGACATTGAAGTAGTCCATACCAACTCTTGACTCCATGTTTTTTTGTGTTTTTGTGATAGATAAGACAAAACCTATGGCTTCTGTAACTAATGCCAATACATCTAGTACACAAGCAGCTCCTGTAGCTGTTACAACACCTGTGTCATCTGGTCAGGCCACACCTACGTCACCTATTAAAAAGGTAAGCCAAATTTTTGTCTGCTAAAAATACATCTATTCTGTTTAAGTACTAAAGCATTAAGACAATTCTTAAATTTGTATACTTTATTCCAAAAGTAAAGTTTAGAACAAGAATGTATTTTTCCTTTTTAATTTGACTAAGATTTTCTTTGAACCATATTACATTCTTTTTTTTAATATAATTTTTTTTTTTTTTTTAATTTTTTTTTTTAACCTTTATTTATTTTTGAGACAGAGCATGAATGGGGGAGGGTCAGAGAGAGGGAGACACAGAATCTGAAACAGGCTCCGGGCTCTGAGCTGGCAGCACAGAGCCCGATGCGGGGCTCGAACTCACGGACTGTGAGATCATGACCTGAGCCGAAGTCAGACGCTTAACTGACTGAGCCACCCAGGCGCCCCTTTTTTAATATAATTTTTAAAGTATTAGTTTGCATATAAAAACTAATGGCTTTGTATTTTTTATTTGTACTGAATTTTTGAGAAACATGGGTTTTGTATCCTTTATCCCTGTTGATAAGTAAAGGTACATTTTGTTAATTTCACATGTGTGTGAGTTAAGCACAAAAAGTACTACCACAAGTCAAGGACAGAGCTAGAATCTAGATTTTCCTTTTTGTTTAGTTTTGTTTTTATTTAAATTCAAGTTCGTTAACATTCAGTACAGTATTGGTTTCAGGAATAGAACCCAGTGATTCATCACTTCCGTATAACACCCCGTGTGCATACCAGCAAGTGCCCTCCTTAATGCCCATCATCGATTTAGCCCCCCCCCCACACACACACCTACCTCCCCTCCAACAACCCTCAGTTTGTTCTTTGTAGTTAAGAGTTTCTTATGGTTTGCCTCCCTCTGTTTTTATCTTATTTTTCCTTCCCTTCCCCTTGTTCATCTGTTGTGTTTCTTTTTTTTTTTTTTTTAATGTTTATTCCTTTTCGAGAGAGCACAGCAGGGGAGGGACAGAGAGAGAGAGAGAGACATAGAATCTGAAGCAGGCTCCAGACTCTGAGCTATCAGCACAGAGCCCAATGTGGGGCTCAAACTCTCGAACCTCGAGATCATGCCCTGAGCCAAGTCAGATGCTCAACCAACTGAGCCACCCAGGTGCCCCTCATCTGTTGTGTTTCTTACATGGAATCTAGATTTTCTAACTCTACAAAGCACTAGATTTGTAAGTATGGTATGCCATTAAGAGCATGATCTCTGATGTCAGACAAAGCAGAGGTCCACACCTGAATCCCTCTACCCCTTTATTAATTGTAAGGACCTTAAGCAAGTTACTGTCTCCTTATCTGTCAGGAGAAAGAAAGACAAAACAAAAACAAAAGAGTAAGTTAGCATTGTAAGTGTTGGTTGAGAGAGAGCCTGGCTAGTGACAAAGTACTCCCACAATGTTAGTTTCATTTCTTCCTCTTCTCCTTTATTCTGTTCTCCATGTGGGCTCTGTCCTTTTGCTTCCTTTTCTCCACCAAACAGTGCTTTCCAACTAGTTTGTTGATATTTTTAAAGATTTTGCTTTTCCCTGCTACTCCAGAACCTGTACTTCATTTGACCCAAATTAAAGATTACAGGTTTTGTTTTATTTTGTGGGGTTTTTTTTTGTTTTTGGTTTTTTTTACCACTGCTCTCTCTTTTTAAAGGCTTCTCCCCACCAACCCTTACTTGTCTTTAATGAGCGTATTCATTTCCCTCTCTGTTTACATACACACGCACACACATATGCACACACGTACACACACTTTTTTGTGGAAACATTTAAGAATTGAGTGCAATCAATATAACACTTTACCCCTAAATACTTGAATATGTATCTCCTAAATACAAAAGCATTATCCTTCATTCCCATACTAAAATGATCCTATTTAAGATATTTAACTTTGATATAATACTCTGATCTGTGATCGTTATATACAAACCATAGTGAAGATTTTTTCACTTGTCCTCCTACTAATGTTTTTCTGTTTGTTTTTTCTTCAAATCAAGGGTCCACTGAGGGATTGTACATTGTGTTTAACTGTCATGTCTGTGCCTTTGGACTTCTTATTTTGTTGCTTATCTGACATTATTTGGTTTGTGTGGGTTTGATTTTTAAATTCCCATAGTGTTTCTATTATGTTGTCAGTATTGCTAATTTTGGATTTGGCTTCAAGTGATCAAAATGTGAACCCTTTAGAATAATAAACTAGAGAAAATCCATACCACTAGTAATGATCCTCTTCTAAAACTCTTCCTAAGGAAATTGGTATTGTGGGTTCATAGTAGTAGAAATGCATGGATTTCATTGGTACAGTTTGAATATCAGGAAACTATATGAATGATTTATCTTACCTTCTGTATTCCAGAGCTGAGGGCTTCTTGAAGTTAGGTAGAACTCATGTTCATAAGATCATAATTATATATGCTTAAAAATGAAATTTTTCAGGGGCAATCTCTCTGCAGAATTTTCAACATGATTATCATGGTATAACTGGAGTCAACATAGGCTGCTTTAACTAAACTTTATTTAATTCTAGAGTCCTTCTATACTTATTCAGTGATTACCAAACTTTAGCTTTTTTGATTTATTATCTGTTAAAACTATAGGATTATCAGAAGTTCACAAGAAGCTCCATCCCTCTGAAATATCTGGCCAAGAAAAACTGGCTCTCATTCTTTTGAGTATTTAGCTAAGCAGTCTCTTTCCTGCTATAGTCAAACAATTACAGTGGACTTCTTTCAATCAACTATATTTTTCTCAAGCATAGCCCCAAATTTAATAACTTAATTGCTCTTAATATCTGTTAGATTAACCTCTTTGCTATAAAAATCCTTGTTCAGAATTACTTCTGATTCTGTAATTAAATTGATCTAATAACAAGTGTTTTCTATGATTTGCATATTTAGAAACTCCACTTTATTCTCAATTTCAAGCATCATAACTTACTTGGAAGATTATATTGTTTCAGTCTTAAAATCTTAAGGGTTTTGTAGCCAAATTTTATTCAAATCAACAGAGTTGTGGTATATAGAAAATGTGAAGTATTATTTTAATGGATGGAGCAATCTTACTTATTTTGTATGACTTTTTAAAGCCTTTTATTTTGTTCAGTGATACTTTGTAATGTTAATTTAGCATTTTAATGTTTCTAAGTTAGTTTCAGGAATTTTCCTGTAACTTAGAGACCTAACAGATGAATTGCCTTAGATGAATTGTTAATCTGTAAATGCATCTTAAAAGATTTTGCAGTTAAGAATTCTATTTTTAGATTCTCACTACTCTGCTTTCAATATTTGCACAGAGGTATGCTAAGTTTTGTTTTCTCCACCATTGCATAAACTATATATAAATACACACTCATACACTCATGGTAAGGAATAGATCACAAACCAGAAGCTCTAAAGCAGTATTAAATATCACTTACATTTTCTAACAACTCAGGGTGGCAGTTACAGAGAAACATATTCGCTTTAAATGATTTTCCCTTAAGTTCTTAACTCTTCAGCTAAAATTAAAGAATATTTCTGTAGCAGTAAGATCAGGCTTATGATTTGTGGAGATGTTTTCTATAATACCATCAGTTTGGTTTTATGATTTAAAATTTTAACAGTAGGGGTGCCTGGCTGGCTCAGTTGGGAGAGCATGTGACTCAATCTTGGGTTCATGAATTCAAACCCCACGATAGGTGTAGAGATTATTTTTAAAAATAAGTAATCTTTAAAAAATTGTTTAGTATTTTTATTTTTGAGAGAGAGTGAGAGTGGGGGAGGGATATAGAAGGAAGGGAACAGGATCCAAAGCAGGCTCAGCACTGACAGCAGTGAGCCCAGTGTGGGCCCAAACCTATGAACTGTGAGATCCTGACCTGAGCCAAAGTCAGATGCTCAACCAACTGAGCCACTCAAGCATCTCTAATCTTTAAAATTGTAACAGTAAGTTTATATACCCCTCTTTTGTCAAAATAAATATTTTTGGTTGGGGCTCCTTTGTGTGTCTTGGTCAGTTAAGCATCCAACTGTTAATTTCGGCTCAGGTCGTGATCTCATGGTTCATGAGTTTGAGCCCTGTATCGGGCTCCGTGCTGAGTATGGAGCCTGCTTGAGATTTTCTCTCTCTCTGTCTCTCTCCCCCGCCCTCCTTCTCCCTGCTTGCTCTCTCTCTCAAAATAAATAAAATAAAAAACTTAAAAAAATAAATATTGTTTGGGATCTCGGAAAAAGATTGCCTACTTTGCTGTATGCACATAAATTCTGATAGGGTAAACTGTATTTACTTTACTAGATGGTAAAAATTCAGAATTTTCTTGGAATTAAATGCTTTGGTTAATTGAATCCAATTAAGTATAATAATAATTTAATAAAAAACTACTTTGTAGTGTGGTATATTGCAATATGCCAGTAGAAGTGTACAAATACAGAATGATGGTTTAAAAATGAAAGAGATCCTATTTGATTTGAGGTAATAAAATTAGAACATTTGAGATCTTGAATGAGTAAAGTAGTATTTCAACTAGCAGGAGAGTTTGTACAGTTTGCTGAAAGGAAAAAAAGAAACAATGTGAACAAAGTAGGGACAATGTAGAATCTTCTGCAGGAAAATAAATTGTTTAGTTTGATATCTAGAGTACATATACAAAGTAAAACAGGAATAGTAAAGCCAAATTGTGGAATGTCTTCATTTCTCTGGTAACATTTTTAGTTTGATGGATAGTAGAGAATCAGAAGATGTTTAAACAAGGCCGTGAAAGAATTATTCTTTATAGAATATAATTTTGGTAGCAATGTACAGGTGTATTTGAAGGTGAGAGACTAATTGAAAGAAGATGTATTAGAAAATCATTGAAGTTGCCCAAGATGATAAAAAAAATATAGAGAAGTGGCAGTTCTTAGAAGGAGAAGAGTTTCTCTTCAGAAGGAGAGGAGTTTCAGAGACTTGGCAGCTAATTTATAAATGAAGGACGATGACAGAGAAGAAGTCTAACATGGCTATGAAGTTTCAAACATAGGAAATTGAAGAAATTTATTGGTGCTACTAACAGAAATAGGGAACTGAGGGAGAGCCAGTTTGGAAATAAAGGTGTTTGATTTTAAGTATGTTGAGTTTCAGGTTCCAGTTGTAGTTCTAGATGGTCCATTCTCCAGGTAATTAGAAATTTAGGACTGGGAATTTAGGAATCAGACTCAACTAGAAATAATAAATTTGAAAATAAGCTGAGCACAGTTCATATTGAGCTTGAGGAAGTAGAAAAGACCCTGTTCCCAGCCCTCAGAAGAAAGTAGAAAGAGAAGATGAGAGATCTGAGAACAGGCTCTTGAAATGCTTGTGTTGCAGGACTGTGCTGACAAAAGCAACAAGGCCAAGAAGGAGGGTAGGCAAAAGAGTAAGAAAGTCAAAACAGTGTCCTGTTACAAAAGCCAAAAGAAGAGTTTCAGGGAATAGGTATAGTTGAATATTTCAGAGATACTCATTTACAGACCAAGTAAAATTGAAAGGTACTTTTAAACACATAAACCAATAAATCCAAATTCACACTAGGCAGAATGGGGGTAGATCAGTCATTACAGTGCAAGAAATGTCCATTTTAAATTGCTAATACTGCTTCATTTTTCTCAACTCTAAAATAGCAGTATTAATAGTATTTCAGTGGGTGGTTGTAAGGATTAAACGAGATAACTCCTGTGAAGCACTTAGTTTAGGGACTGGCGGGAGTAAACATCTGTTAAATGTTAGCTTCTCTTGTAACATTCAGTAAATGTTAAGTTATCTATTTTATCATGGAGGAGTAACTTTGTTTCCAGTTTTGGGGAGGTTCCAAGGCAGGGATTAGCAAACCGTAGTCGAGTGAAACTGGCCTATTACTTGTTTTTGTACAAGTTAGAATGGTTTTAATATTTTTTTAATTTATTTTGAGAGACGGAGTGCAAGCAGGGGAGGGGCAGAGGGGGAGGGAGAGAGAGAATCCCAAGCAGGATCCGCGCTGTCAGTGCAGAGTTCGATGCGGGGCTCAAACTCAGGAACTGTGAGATCTTGCCCTGAGCCAAAATCAAGAGTCAGCTACTTAACTAACTGAGCCACCCAGGCACCCCTGGTTTTAATATATATTTTAAAAATTTTTCCAAATGTTTTTACTTATTTTTTTTTTAATTTTTTTTAACGTTTATTTATTTTTGAGACAGAGAGAGACAGAATATGAATGGGGGAGGGACAGAGAGAGAGGGAGACACAGAATGGGAAGCAGGCTCCAGGCTCTGAGCCATCAGCCCAGAGCCCGACGCGGGGCTCGAACTCACGGACTGCGAGATCGTGACCTGAGCTGAAGTCAGACACTTAACCGACTGAGCCACCCACGCGCCCCCGTTTTTACTTTTTTTTGAGAGAGAGTGACAGAGACTGACAGAGCAAGTGGGGGAGGGGCAGAGAGAGCGAGGGAGACACAGAATCCAAAGCAGGCTCCAGGCTCTAGGCTCTGAGCTGTCAGCACAGAGCCTAACGCGGGGCTTGAACTCACAAGCTGTGAGATCATGACCTGAGCCAAAGTCGGATGCTTAACCGACTGAGCCACCCAGGCACCCCAAGGTTTTAATATTTTTAAATGGTTGGAGGGGAAAAACCAAAAGAATATTTTGTAACCCAAACTTAAATTTCAGTATATCTAAATAAGTTTTATTAGAAACACAGCCACATTTATTCTCTTATGTATTACCTGTGGTTACTTTTGTACAACACTGTGGATGAATAGTTACAACAGTGACTCTGTGGTCTGCAAAGCCTAAAATTCACAGTCTGGTCCTTTACAGAAAAGTTGGCCAATCTCTATTCTTAGATGGTCCCTATGAGTTTAGACGCAGAAATCAAAAACTTGTCATCTCAGTGTCTGTATTGTTGTATAAAATGTTACAGAGGTTCTTGGACTTTCTCAGTCAGTGGAATCCTTAATGTTTTGTTAATTTTTTTCACAGTGCCACTTGGCCAAAAGAAGTATTTGTTTCATTTATTAAATAGTTAAGTGCAAGTAAGTTAACAGTGGCAATTTGTGCCATGTCCAACAGATGTCACTGTGCTTTCTCTCAAAACTTGAAAGTATACCACAGCGCCCTTGTGATTTTATTCTGGCATCCCTGGAATGCCTCAGTGCACTGTATATCATGAGGCTATTTATGACCTTATTGATAGGAATTACTTACTAGAAGTACCAGAGATATCTTACCATCATAATAGTTTTGTCTATGAAGTAGTCCTCTGACATTCTGGGTGCTTAAACAAGCAAGCACTCTGAAATGCTAATTATATCAAACTTTGGCAATAAATATGGAAAAGTGTTTTTTCTTTTTTTTTTTAATTACCCATATCCTATGCTTATAGCAACTAGTTAGTTGCTATATTCACCCATCTGTTCTTAACTGTGGTTAAATATTTAAACAGTGAAGTTCATGAAATGAACTAGTTAAAGACAACAAATGTTTCATTTTTAGGGCTCTTGGAAGCCTTGAAAATGAAATAAATATTTGTACAAAAGAATAGTTTTTAGTTGAAATGTTAAAATTAATATTTGGTGGTAAAATCAAAAAGTAAGTTTAAGGCTATGATACTAAAAATATACTGAATTAAATATTCTAAGTGGAAGATAACATCACATTACTTTTTGTTGATTATGCTGGATTAAAAAAAAATTCTTAACCCAAGTATATAAATGAATAAAAATAAAATTCAAATGCAGTAGTCTGTTCATTCAAGTACTATAGTATTTGCTCCATGTGCCTTTAATTGCTTTAGAAATTTCTTTATTAGATTCTTTCAGATTCTTTCTCTTATGCTAAAATTAGATTTGTTCCCAGTTACTTTTAAGATTGGATCATTACCCAGTTATTGGGTTTTGTTACAAAATTCTTTTAAACAGAAAAAAGTATGTTTTGTTTATAACTTCCTTTTTTGTTTTGTGCTTTCAATCTTTATCTCTTTACCTGTCTTATTTTAATTGGCTTTAGTATGATTTCATTGCTCCTATCATGCCTGTGGTGGAATCAGTAGATCCTGCATCATGGAGGCAGGGCTTGCGCAAAACTGGCATTGTTCTTGTGCCCAATAAGGGTGAAAAATCCATGGTGAGGCATTCCTATGTGCAAGGATTTATGAGGTTACAATATAACAAGTTTAATATGAATATTGGTTCCAGAGATGCATGGTTTTAAAGTCCTTATGGTGTGCTCATTTCTGTCCTCTGTATTTGCATTATAATTTTTCTGTGTGCTATAAAGTGTGGAGTGTGTTTTCTTAAATCTAACTTTTGGAAAGGTAGTTCTATTTTTTTTCCAGTTTTAGATCTTTACATTTTTTACTAAGACATTAACCTACTTAGTAAAAGTGTTTCTCCTGAAACTATTAACTATAATTTCAGATACATTATCTATAAATTTGTTATTTCCAGCTTAAGGATTGATCAGTGTTGATAATTACTTTTTCTTTTCCTTAAAAATAAAATAACAGTTTCCAACCTCAGCTACAAAAATTTCTCCCAAAGAAGAAGAGAGAAAAGACGAGTCTCCTGCATCTTGGAGGTTAGGACTTAGAAAGACTGGCAGTTATGGCGCACTTGCAGAAATCACAGCATCTAAAGAGGCTCAGAAAGAAAAAGACACTGCAGGTGTTATACGTTCAGCTTCGAGTCCCAGACTCTCCTCCTCTTTGGATAATAAAGAAAAGGTGACTTATTTCATCATCTGGTTTCTATCAACACTCTAATCATTTGTTTTCCAGGAACATGAAATCTGATAGATTTTCTACTTTGTGTCATTATTAAATTTGTGTATCAACTTAATTCACCTGACTTAATGAATTTTACATGATAATACAAATAGACCTACCTTAAATGTCAATATGGAATTATAGGCATACCTCAGAGATATTGTGGGTTTGGCTCCAGACCACTGCAATAAAGCAAGTCAAATGAATTTTTTGTTTCCCACTGTATATAAGAAATATATTTATATAAGGCACCTGGGTGGCTCAGTCAGTTAAGCATCTACCTCTTGATTTTGGCTTAGGTCATGATCTCATGGTTGTGAGATTGATCCCCACGTCAGACTCTGTGCTGGGTGTGGAGCCTGCTTCAGATTCTCTCTCTTTTTAGGCCCTCCCTCTCTCTCCCGTATGTATATGTGTGTGGATACACACACACACACACACACACACACACACACACATACACACATACATATATACACACATATATATATGTGTGTGTGTATATATATATATCTCCACACACACATACACTCTAATTTTATGTATATTTTATACTCGTATATATACTCATAAATTTTATATATATTTATGCTGTAGCCTCCTAAGTATACAATAGCATTGTGTCTAAAGAAAATGTACATACCTTAATTTAAAAATATTTATATGCTGACCATAATTTGAGCTTTCAGCAAGTTATAATCACTGTAACAAATATGATAATAATGAAAAGCCTTGAAATATTGTGGGAATCACCAAAATGTGACATAGAGACACAAAGTGAGCAAATGCTGTTGGAAAGTGGCTTGGATAGACTTGCTTGATGCAGGGTTGCAACAAATTGCAAATTGTAAAAACCACAGTATCTGTTAAGTGCAATAAAATGAAGTATGCTTCTGTAAGTACTGGGAAGATCAGATTTGCTCAAAAAATAAATTATGAAACTATACTTAATTAAACAAATGCTTTATTCCACTAGACAATTTATAATAAAATATATTGGGGGGCATTTATTCTAGAATTTATTCTGTAATGTAATTATACTCGTAAGTTGCATTTATCTAGCATCTGCAGTTTTATATCTGCTACATCAAAAGCAACCTCCTTTTAATCAGTAGTTTTAATAACTGTATTTGAAGGATAGTATTAAATTATATCAAATAGAATGTATGCAGTTTATTCAGATATATTTTATATTGCTGGATTATTTCTTTTCTATATTTTCAGCGCTTGTACTTTTTTTTCATATAGTTTCGTCCCTCTATTTAAAGTGTTTGTTTCTTTGTGTCAGAAATAAGAAATAGAATTTCTCATCAAGTAATTTTAAAGTTTTTTATTTTGTATAAATTGATTGCCTAATTATTTTCCAAGTACTTGATGCCAGTACAGTGGGAATGTACCATACCATTGCTCCTGCACTCTCAACTGGATTTGGATAAATATAACTTAAGTTTTTTTTGTTCGGAATATTTTAACGTTATATCAAAGTAATGAATAACTTACATAGCATAAATAATTAGGACTTACCAGTTAACCATATTTGAGACCTTATTTCTCTGGAAAAAAATAAGAATATTTTATTATATTATACTGCATTACCTTACATAATCTGTTATAGAAATTTAGAAAAAGTCATTAAAATGAGGAATTTTTTTCCTTATATTAAAATATTGTCTAATTCTAGATTAAAGGAGAAAGAAAAGAAAATCGGTTTGAACAGGCTGTCCTCTGGCACTTAAAGTATTTAAATATTAATAGACATTAATTTTAAAGAGTATAGGTAGGAGCTGTGGAAATACTATAAAGTAAACTGTTATGGTTGTATAATTGTAATTGTATAATTGTACATTGTTGAATACTCTTTCCTTAGTACTTTTAGCGGTTCCTGTAATCACAGATTTATTTTTCACTCATTTTTTTTCCTGTTGTGTAGGAGAAAGATAGTAAAGGAACTAGGCTTGCATATGTTGCACCTACAATACCAAGACGACTAGCCAGTACATCTGACATTGAAGAGAAAGAAAACAGGTGGATTCATTATGATTTGCTTTATGTTTTTACTATGAAATCTTTATTATCTAGCATGACAATGAAAACATGAGCATTGTTGTAACTCTGTGGGATATATGGATTGTGGGAAGAACACCAAATAGAAGGTCCTGAGGAGATGGATTTTGGATATTGGTGAAATGGCAAAATCAAAACAAAACACATTGTGGTTGGGACAGTGGTGCCAGATGAGGTCACAAACTAATCTAGTACAGACTCTCCAAATAGTTGAAACCTACAGAAAAGGAGAAAGAAAGGAGAAAAAGCTCTTAATCACTGTCAACATTTTAGTTTCTTTCTTCCTATTTTCAGCACATGGGGTATGAGAACTTTTAAATATAGTTGTAGTCATGTTATAACATCCAGTTTTGTGTCTTGACTTTTTTGTTTGTTTGTTTTTACCTCACATCTCATACGTAGTCTTATGTGTTCATACATACCTTCAGTAAGCGTTGGTTTTCATCAGTGCATTATGTTCCATAGAGTAGGTCTGTTGAGGTTTAAGTAACTATTTCCCCTCTCCAAATATGGAGATTTAAATTGGTATTTTATGATCATAAGTAAAACTTCTGTAAATATCTTAATTTTCCCCACTGTAGTTAGGATTATACCTTAGGGATAGAATCTTAGAACTGGAATTACTTTCATTTCTTAGTAAATATTCCAAAGCATTTTCTTAAGGGATTTTACTAGTTTCTGCTTCTACTGATGTTTTTTAATAGACAGCTTTCTTAATCCTGTTTTAAAATTATATACCAGAATTTGAAAGATACTCTTTTCACAGAGACTCAAGTTTACGAACGAGTAGCTCCTACACAAGAAGAAAATGGGAAGATGATCTCAAAAAGAATAGCTCAGTTAATGAAGGATCAGCTTACCATAAAAGGTAATATAATTCTTAAGTAACTTTTATGCATTCTTTTATAAAAATATGAGGCAGTTTGTTTAGAGCCCTCAATTTAGTATCATTAAGAAAATGATATTAACGTGCTTTCATTGTTTAAATAAAACGTCATTTAAAAGTCCAGAATATATATTTAGAGGTAGATGAAAATTTGTTTTTACTTTTATATATATTATGTATAATTAGATTTGATATATTAAGAAGCATCTTTTAGATTGTAGCATATTTAGAAGGAACTCCTTATATAATTGACTAGAGAAGTTGAAATAGATCAGTGTCTTAATTGATCTGGGCATTATTTAGTGACCTGGAAGTTTCCACTTTTCTTAGAACTCGGAGAGATGGTAATTTCTTGAATTGAAATGTTGGTAATGTCATATTGGAGAGGAGGGGGGAAAAAACCATAAATATTTTCTCGGTTAAAAACAACCAAAAAGAAGAGTAAAAGATGAGCAATTATAATATAGGCATGGGTCACTCCTAAGGATGTGACTCATTGCTAAAATACTTTTCTTCAAAAAGGTTGATCTTAACTTTCCCTGAGTAAAACCAGACCTAAGTGTTTTTCTCAGACCCAGCCTGGCATGACCATATGGTCTGTTAATAGTTCCAGAAACGTAAAATATCAGATCAGAACATGTTTGAGTCCTGTCCAGGGAGGTGGGAGGCAGTAAAATGATACACTACCAAATTAGTGAAATCATCTAGACTCTAGTAAGTTGTAGATGCAACTCTTGGTGCTGGGGCCGGTGGTGTATTTAGGAACACAGTTTTTTAGATTTTTCCTAGCCTTGTGTATCTGTGTAATGTATAGACATTAACTGTAGACTACACATACAGACACATCCTATATAGATATGACTCTTTCCTTCAGTTGCTCCTTTGGTAGAAGACAAGATGATTTGATTAGTTCTAGTGTTCCAAGCACCACATCAACACCAACAGTTACCTCTGCAGCTGGGCTTCAGAAAAGCCTGCTTTCCAGCACAAGCACTACTACAAAGATTACAACGGGTTCTTCCTCAACAGGCACACAAAGCAGGTGAGTCACAGATAACATTTTGTGTTCAGGCCTACTGTGTGCTTATGTATGTGCATGCATTTTTGTTTAGAAGATTGTGGGGCTCTGGATTTTTTCATTTACCTTTTAAAATTATTTACAAGCAAAAATTGGTTCCAAAAAGAGGCAATTATGCATGTCTGGGGAAAAACGAAGTTCTTGAATTATTAACTTTCCTTGAATCAGGCTGCTTAAAATGTAAATTTCTCCCTTTGACAGCTCTGGGTGAGATTTCTGGTTCATAGTTCAAAGATGTCTTGCCTCATGTTTTAAAAAAATCCATCCCTGTAGTCACATGTTTCAGCTGCTAGAAAGTGCTTTCATTGTTTAGCTGTTTTCCTTTTCTCTTTTTGTGTTGCTGCTTATGATGCGATAGTACCTCAAATCGTTTGTGGGCTGAGGATAGTACTGAAAAAGAAAAGGACAGTGTTCCTACGGCAGTGACCATCCCTGTTGCTCCAACTGTTGTAAATGCTGCAGCCTCAACCACAACCCTGACTACAACTACTGCTGGCACTGTCTCCTCCACATCAGAGGTCAGGGAGAGACGCAGGTGTGTAAAGGTCCTAATAGAACTGCTGATGTATCTTGCCCAGTGCTGAAAGTTGTTTGTTTTGCTTTTTAACCTTGTCAAGTTGGTGACCATCTCTTCAGTAGGTTAATAAGTGAAATAACCTGTATCAGCTCAGAACTACATGAACTGATGTAATTGGCAGTTACTAGCATTTAGGCTTGGTGACTCCCTCTGACAGAATAGATGTTTTTGTTTCAAGGAAGTGAGCCAGACACTTGTCTTCTTAGCCATCTTCATTTTTTTAGTGGTTGTTTTCATTCAAGATGGTTTTGTGGTGAAGATCTAAACACACCCAGTCACACTTATGGAAGACTAGATGTAACATGACAGAAACAGATTTTTCATTCTTCTGTTTCCTCCTATTATTAAAAAATTTGATGGATGTTAAACTGTTTTGGTTACTTTCGAGACTTTTCATTTTAAGATTCTCTTGAAGAAAGGCTTATTGGGCATATGTGTAAACCAAATCATTTTTAAGTACTTTGAATACGTTCTCTTAGTTTTAATTCAGTACATAAAAGGGACTCATTAATTAAATATTTTAAAGGATTTATGAATTTATTTTCTGTGCTTAAATGTTAGGAGCGTTGCTCACTTCTTCATGCTGCTGCTAATTTGCTTGGAATTTCAGATGTGGAAAGGAACTTACCTCTTTTGTGATAACCCTTGCTTTACATAAGAAACTAAGACCCAGAGATATTAAGTGACTTTTCCACTTTTATTTAATGAGAACTAAGGCGAGGCCCAAGATTACAGGAGAATCAGTCAAGTGTTTTTCCTGCTATAGCATGCATAGTTACTAGCTTTGAATTTTGTTTTTCCTCTTGAGAAAAAAAAAATCTTAAAAAACTAAATGTGACCTTTTTTGTATTTTATTCCTTTGAGATTAAATTAGCTACATAACTGGTGTTTTGGTTTTTATTTTGTTTTGTTTGTTTACTAAAATACCAACCAGATTAACTTTGTCATAGTTCTGGCATGTAGTGTTCATATACAGGCTTTGTCTCTGGTGCTTATCAAAGTACATGGCCTGTAGTAAGTAATTAATATCCTTACAGTAATATTCATGGTGAATATATGAAAAGTAACAAAACATTAAATTTTTTAATGTTAAACATTTTCTTTCCTATCATTGCATCTTTATTTTTTGTCAGCATGATTATGTTTTATTACTATTTCTATGGTAAGATTTAGTGATAGTTCTATAAAACCATTATAAGCAGTTAGCATTTTGTGATTTGAACACCAGTATAGGTCATACCATATTTTAATAATTCTTCATTTTTCTATACATTAATGTTAGTTTTAGGCTTTTGAGGTGTTTTCAAGTCAGACCATATAGCCAACAGAAATTAGAAGATCATAGGCAGCCATCATTATTTTTGAGTGAAAATCAATTTGAGGACTTTGCTTTTATGGAGTAGGGGAAGTTAAAGGGAAAAGGTTAGGAATCCTTGGTTTTTTACTCCTTTAATCCTAAGGTTAGAATGCTCTCCAGGTCAGAATTTCTTCTTCGGTAACATAAGTATTTTATTTATATAATTTTTAACTTCTAGACTTATTGTTGGAGAAAGTTGAGTTTCAGCTTCTTAGAATTAATCCTGGAAGACATTAGATTGAGAATTAAATATTTGGAGATATTAATAGAACAGAACAAATTTTAATAGCATAAGAAACAAAATGTATCTGTTAACATTTTCCCTGGTGTATATTACAGAAATTTTGTTTGTCTTACTCATTTTCAGTGATGTTTGCAATAATAATGTTTGTGTTTTGTTTCACGTCAAGTAATTGTTTGCAGTTTTGAATACATTGTTGACCTCTTCTGTTTGTCTTTCAATTAAATTTTGTTAATGGTTTTGAAATGTGTATAGTTGAATATTTGTCCTCAAAATGTATATATTATGATTTAAGTATATATTGTGGCTAAAAAGATAAGTTAATACATCTATGCTATTTTAGGTATCCTCACATATATACTTTCAGATGTTATGCAAAGTTACCAAACTCACTATTAAATTCCACTATTCTATTCTTGAATTTTGTTTTTATTGATCAGGATTGGATGAGGATTTTCTGTTTTTGTTAAGATTTCCAATGGATTAATAGTGGTAGCAGAGTGGGAAGTAGAGAAGAAAAGTTAGTTTTAAATAGCATGATAGCAAATTCTTTCATTTTTTAAGTGTTTCTAATGCTCCAGTCTTTTCAAAATACAAAGCAGTATCTTTGAATGAAAACATAAATTCATGTGGAACTGTTGCTTTGTATAATTGTTCTCCTCCACCTTTTTCCCTTGGCTCAGCCAGCTTGCATTTGCTCATTTATCTTCCCTCTGCAAGGAAAAAAGCTGAAAGAAAAAGAAGGGTTGTTTTCAGTTTTTTAAAGATGTTATTTGTTGATTTCCCAAATATAAATATTATAAATAAATATATTTCAACCAATAAATCAGTGAAATAATAAATAGAATAATTGGAATTATTAGAAAATCCTTATTTTAAAAATAATAACCTTTCAGTAGCTCAGAAAATTGTAAGCCATCTAAGACTACTAAGGAGTAAAATTATGTACCTTATATAGTTTTAAGAAAGAGATGTAGTATGATATAGTAAGTTAAGGCAGCAGTGGAGTTTGATGGGCACCTGGGTAGCTCAGTTTGTGGGATCAAGCCCCACATCGGGCTCTGCTGACAATGCAGAGCCTGCTTGGTGTTCTCTCCCTTTCTCTCTCCTCCTCCCCCACTCTTGCACTTTCTCTCTCAGAATAAATAAATAAGCTTGCTTGCTTGCTTTCTTTCTTTCTTTCTTTCTTTCTTTCTTTCTTTCTTTCTTTCTT
>NC_064809.1:100376330-100399942 GCF_023721935.1 Panthera uncia | reverse complement strand
CTTTCTTTCTTTCTTTCTTTCTTTCTTTCTTTCTTTCTTTCTTTCTTTCTTTTTTTTTTTTAAGGCAACAGTAGAGGAGGGCCTAGATGGCTCAGTCGGTTAAGCGTCCAACTCTTGGTTTTGTCTCAGGTCATGATCTCATAGTTTCATGAGTTCGAGCCCCGCGTCGGGCTACCAGTGCAGAGCCTGCTTGGGATTCTCTCTCCCTCTCCCTCTGCCCCTCCCCTACTCACACTGTCTCTGTTTCCCTCAAAATAAATAAACGGTTGGGGGGGGAGGGGAGGCAGCAGTAGAGTTTGATATATTCTGCTACTTTTTGATCAGCTCTTTTTAATTAAACACAAAATATGTGAATTAACTTTCTTGTCTACATTTAATTCACAGAGGTCTGCTCTATACAGGAACCCTGAGAGAGGGGAGAAGGAACTGAATGCCAGATGGGGACTCTTAAAATAATAGGAAACATATTGTACATTACAAATTGATAGGCTAGATTTTTATGCTGATTTGGGGCAAATGTAAGGAAAATTTAAATGAACAGAAACAGATATTATAAGTCTTTTGACTAGTAATTTTTATCCCCTTAACCTACATATGTTAAACCAGATATGATAGGTAGATTTAACTTTTATGGCAACTTGAAACTGTTGAAAAAGTAGTGAGGCTCATTTGAAGAGAGTGTGCTGGTTGATTAGTTCTGTTTGCAGAACATGGGGATTAAAAGAACAAATGGCAATGCAGATTTCCCTGTCGTAAACTATATGTGAAAATTTTGACCATTACATAGAGGAGTCAGATTCAGTAGTCCATGTTCATGCTTACTTTCAGAGCAGCCCTTGAAATACTGAAGTGATACATGCAGCCATCTGAGCTGTTCTAAAGTTTTTCTGTTTAACCAGATTTGCTACCACATTAAGGTTTCATCTTCTTTTATTCTTTTCTTCTCCTCATCTGAGAGAAGTCCAAAAAGCAATACATTGCATAGGGACAGTGGATGCATAAATAAGTACCAAATGAATTGCTAAAAAAAAAAAATGGCCATTGGGCCATATTTTCCAAATTGATGTTTCACAGAGCACTTTTCCACATGTAACAGGTGTACCATAAAAGTATGTTCTAATTAATAATCTTAGGAAATACATAGTTATGGTTAAACAGGTTTCTTCCGTGGTTCTTCTCAGAGCCTTTAACATGTTGTGATTTTCCTGGAGATGGTTAGAATGTATAGCATTTTCCAAATATGTATAACCAACTTCCAGAATAAACAAGATCCTCACTCTATTCTGGAATTAATTTTCTTAAAGTAAACCTGTAATAACAAGTTTATTGTTACTCTTTTTCACCTTTAAAATGACTTGTCCCAGAGAAATCACTGGAGTTGTTACAAAAGTAGGGAATAATGGTTGTATCTAAATAAAAAGCTTAAAATTCACAAGAGTTCATATACAGACAGGATGAAAATTAAGAAGTAGTAGGAGAAAGAGAAGTATCAAGCTTAGTGTAGCTTGAGCATTCTGGGCCATCAAGAGGGCAGACATCCTAACCAGTTGTATTCATCTCTCTGGATCTGTGCATTGGTACAGATGAAGCCATATGTTGCAGAATCTCTAAAAGAAAGTCAAACTAAAGAAATGCTGGTAACTAAAATGCTTTATGTACCCGGGGCACCCGGGTGGCTCAGTAAGTTAAACATCTGACTCTCTATTTCTGCTCAGGTCATGATCTCATGGTTCGTGGAATCGAACCCTGCATTGAGCTCGGCACTGATAGCATGGAGCCTACTTGAGATTCTGTTTCCCTTTCTCTCTGCCTCTCCCCTGCTTGCTCTCTGTCTCTCTCTGAAAATAAAAATAAAAAGAAAGAAAGTTGTATATAGTGAATTTTTTTCTTGCCCTACACTTTTAGGAGGACAAATTAAAAGCAACAGACCAAATAATTAGAAATATAATTTTTTAAAACATTAAAATTTTAGGGGCACCTGGCTGGCTCAATGGGTTAAGTGTCTGACTTCGGCTAGGGTCATGATCTCATGGTTTGTGAGTTGAAGCCCTGCATCAGTCTTTGTGCTGATAGTGCAGAGCCTGCTTGGGATTCTGTCCCTCTCTCTTTCTGCCCTTTCCCCACTCATGCTCTCTCTCTCTCTCTCAAAATAAATAAACTTAAAAAAAAAAATGAAACTTAAGGTTATAAACTTAAATCTGTACCAGTATTTTCATAGAAACCAAATTTGGTAAAATAGAACTCTTCAATGCTTGAATCGTGAGGTGTGCCCGATTTGTGAGATATATGTAGTGCTAGTATAGTAGCAAAAAGACGATCTTTCAGGATATTCTAATGTTTATTTATTTTTGAGAGGGAGAAGGAACAAACGGGGGAGAAGCAGAGAGAGAGGGAAGCACAGAATCTGAAGCAAACTCTGGGCTCCAAACAGTCAGCACAGAGCCCAGCGTGGAGCTCAAACTCATGAACCATGAGATCATGACCTGAGCCTAAGTCAGATGCTTAATCGACTGAGCCACGTAGGCACCCCCAGGATATTCTAGAAACCTAGAGATGAAAACATATGGATGAAGAGAAAAAAAATAAGTTATGTCATTATGAAATAGTGCCCTAGGTTATTCAACCAAATAGAGAAAATAGGTGATATTTTCTCAAACCAGATGAAAAAAACAACTTAAGTCAAAGTAAAGTAGTGAGAGGATTTTCATCTTTCTCTAAGTTTGTTGGATGTCTCAGTCAAGTAAAAATACCCTCCTGAGAAGTTCTTGACTTACCTTGCTTAAAGTTGATCTGTAATTAGAGTAGAAGCAACACGGAGAACCTGTCCTCTAGTACTAACTTTAACCAATAAGTAAGAGTTAATTGATGGAATTGAGGCAACGAGGATTTTGGTTGACAAGTGACCTTGTCACCTTAGGATTAATTATTCAAGGAGGTGAATCCTAGGAATAATAAATCATGTATTCTAGTTTCAGACAGATTTCTAAAAACTTAAGAGTGTGAAGCAAAAGACAGAGAAATCAAAAGGAATGGGGCTCTCTAAAAGAAATGTGAAGAAACTGAAATGATTCTAAGGAGTTGGAGGTGTGTTGTGTTCTTTGAACCTAGAGCTTTAAAGGACACATAGAAAGAATAAAAGATAAGGCATAAAACCAAGAATAAATTCTAAAGTTTGTTATGCATATATGAATAGTTTCAGGAAGTTTAAAGAACAGAATGAGTTACAAATTGGAAAGCATAGTAAATCTAAAAAAAGAACCCTTTTAAAAAGTTGAGCTTTTTAAAGGGGAGGGACAGGTGATATAAACTAGATAAATTTAATTAACAGCATAGACAATAGAAATATTCTACTTCTGAGTATTGTATGAGAAATGTGAATTAGATGGTAATATAACTAAATAAAGTATTAACAATTGAACTTCCCAAGTAACATTGATCATTGGAGGGAAGTTATTTTCCGTGTCTTGCACGGCTCTGTCTTTTCTTATTCAACCCTTTAATTAGTTATTAATCTCTTGACATGGACATATGCTTTTGAAATTGTGCATATCCTTAGACAGCATGGGGCATAGGCTTAGATCAAATATAGTGAAGTGAAAAAAAAATATAGTGAAGTGATTGATAAGATTGATAATTGATAAGATCAGATATAGTGAAGATAAAGGTCAAGTTCTTTTTATATTAGAAAATCAGTAACCAAGAGTAGGATGCTGATTTTAAAGCAGTTTATGAATAAAAATACTTGAATTTTTAGATAACTCAAAGTGTGAACAAGAGTATGATGTCTGCCAAAAACATCATTAATAAATGTAGTGACAGGAGTGCAAGGAGTGTTGCTTGCTCACTAGTCATCCCATATGTTAAATGTTGCCTTCACTCCTAATCATTCTAACCATGAAAAGACATTGACAGTCTAGAGTTTAGCCTTCACGTATCATCTAGCATGGTATTGCAGGGAATCAGCAAAGGGACTAAGAGGACTCATCACATGGCTTTTCAAAAGAAAAAAAAAACTGTGGTTAGGAAGAACTTGAAAAATATAAGTTAATACTGATTATTTTCAATCTAAAACTTTATCAGATTGCATTGTTGAATTTTCGTGATGAATGAAACCATTTTTGGAGACTTTTTCTTAAACTAAAATGCTTACCGTGTATTGATTCATACATTCGTATGTAATTCACAGATACTGTATATCCAACTAACAATTTTTATTTATTACTGTAGATCATACCTCACTCCTGTTAGAGATGAAGAGTCTGAATCCCAAAGAAAAGCGAGATCTAGACAAGCAAGACAGTCTAGAAGATCAACACAGGTATGTTTAATGTGTATAATATATAAAGCTTCAAATTGCCTTTCTCTTTTTCACTTCTCTATGAAAATATTAATGTCATTGGAGTACCTGGCTGGCTCAGTCAGAGGAGCATGTGACTGTTGTTCTTGGAGTTGTGAGTACAAGCCCCATGTTGGGTGTAGAAATTATTTAAAGAAATTTTTTAAAAACTTAAAAAAAAAAAAAAAGAAAACACTGATGTTAGTATATAATGTGAGGAAATCTTAGATTGCTTTAGTAATTCTTTCCTAGCCTTTTGTATATTAGATTTAATCTAATTAATGTTAGTATTATATTTAATCTAATTGGCATATACCTTTGTATCTCTTTGCATATTTACTTTTTGTTTCTTAGATGGTGTCTGGCACAGAGTACTCAATGCGTGTTAATGAATTAATCAATATGATGTCTAACAATTAATAAAGAATTCTGTAAATATTTGGAGTTGTGGGGAATAGGTCTATTGTATTAGATATTTCAAACAGCTAATGTGCAAGTACCAGGAAAATGTCACTCAGTGTAGTTAGCATCTCCTTAACCTCCTTGCCATTCTAATTATATCTAATATATCATTTTGTGTCTATCCTTTCCCATAGTTGAGGCGCTCCAAAGTCCAGATTCAACTCCTTGATCCTTACTTTTATCAGTATTTCATTTCAAGCTGAACTGTTTGTTAAGATCTTAACATATTCTTCCTGCCTTTGTACCTTTACTTTTTGAAATCTCACCTGTTCTTTAAGGCTTATCCTTTAAAAATTATTTCTTTACTGAAATTTTTTTCAGTAAATACATATTTATGTGTTTATGCATATATATTATACATATATATGCATATATATGTTTACATGTTATATGTATATATTTATGTTTTTACATATATATATAAAACAGAAGTACATGTAAATTGAGTGTATAAACAATGTATATGTCAGCTTTTCCTTCTTTGTACTTCTTAGGAATATTTATATTCATATGTGATAGTACTGTCATCTCCTCCCCTTTTTTAAATTTCTTTAATATAGAGACTATTTCTTACATGTATTTTGTCTTTTCCAGTACCTATTACTGTGCTTGCTCATGATGATTCTTCATAGAATGAATGTGACTTGCCCACTAAAAATTTTGTTCGAATTTGCAAACCAATTCCAAACATGTATTTGACTTCCAATACATTCATATTAAATTTGTCTACTTATAAAATATTTCTTTGAAACAAGCTATACTGCTTCTCATTCTTAAATTTACCTTTTTAATGTACAGGGAGTAACACTGACTGATCTTCAGGAAGCTGAAAAAACAATAGGAAGAAGTCGTTCTACCCGAACCAGAGAACAAGAAAATGAAGAAAAAGAAAAAGAAGAAAAAGAAAAACAGGATAAAGAGAAGCAAGAAGAAAAGAAGGAGTCAGAAACATCTAGAGAAGATGAATATAAACAAAAGTACTCCAGAACATACGATGAGGTAATAGTGTACCACCAACACAGCTAGGTCAAATGGTATGACTAGTTTTGTGACTTTCAATATACAAGAGATTTATATACCGACAAACTATGTACAAAATACTCAAAAGGACCAGAAATCTGAATTATTTTGAGATGATTAGAATGTTATTTTTCTTTCAAAATGAACCTGTGTTTAGATGTTTTTAACTGTTAAATATTTCACGTGGGAATTAATTTTAATATTTCACAGACTTACCAGCGTTACAGACCAGTATCCACTTCAAGTTCTACCACCCCATCCTCTTCACTTTCTACCATGAGCAGTTCACTCTATGCTTCAAGTCAACTAAACAGGCCAAATAGTCTTGTAGGTATAACTTCCGCTTACTCCAGAGGATTAACAAAAGAAAATGAAAGAGGTAAGAAGACCTTTGTTTCCTTCAAATAATCCTTTGAATTTTTTTTTTCTAATTTATAGTTCTACAGAAAAGAAACAACTTTTCTAAACTGGGAGTCATTCCATTTTTTCTTTCAAAAAGAAGATGATGGTCAAAAATAAGAGTAAGAAAAATAAGAGTAGAAAATAAAAATAGGAAATTATGTAGTCTGGCATTGTTACATATATCTTTATAATTTAAGACTTCACAAAAAGCATTATGTACACCAACATAGAAAAGTCAGCATAGAAGAACTGGTGGGAGACTATTTCTAGGAGCTGTTTATTAGTGCCTGAAGTTACTTCTTGCCTATTGGATCATATCTTTAAATTTTTTATATGTGAATTGTTTTAAACTAAAATCACTTAAAACACATGTAGTGTCCTTGCTAAAACAAAATGGTTTTTATGCTTATTTCTTGAGAAATAGATTTCTTTTTCAGTGATATGTTGGCATATTGATAATCACTATTAACATTTCTTATTTTTTCATATAAACTTCGTATTTAAATTTTAATAATTCCTACTTTAATTAAGAGATTGGTACTAAATAAAATTATTTCTAATTGTAGGCGTTTTATATTTTAAAAGAAAATCCTACAGTATTAGTCATGATAATATCAGTAATCATGAAGGATAAACTTCAGAAAAATTAAGTTTTCCCCAATTTTCAGCTGACTTTTCTTTTTTTGGTCATTGAGATATTTCAGTTCTTTAAAATACTAAGCATGAGGCTCACATAATGGTTTGTAAAAACCTTGAGCCAACTTTGAAAATTAGGGATATTTGCATAAAAGTTTAGATTTTCATCTTCTATTGAAAAGTGGGAAGATTTAGCAACACTGTTTCTAATTCTCACATATCAACAATTGGCTAGAGCCAAGGAGTAAGTTACAGCCCGTCACCCCTTGGAATAGTGCCCTCCTGGTCCATTTTATCCATTTATATTATCTGGATGGCCACTATATGCATTGGAGTTTGCGATCTTTGCTCTAAACCAATTCCAAAAACAATTCTAAAAAAACTTGCTGGCACTATAATTTTGAAATTTCTTTTGCTGTGACCCTTTGCTAATGGCACAGGAAGGAGACTTTTAGAAATAATTTCTAACATTACTTTGTTCCGTATAGATGTCTACTTTTTAAAACCTATTTGAAGGCCCCTTTATAGAATATAAGTCTAAAGCTATTTTAACTATACTAAAAAGGAAACAAATTTTGAGACTATATTTAAAAAAAAATTTTTTTTTTTATTTAAAAAAATTTTTTTTAAACGTTTATTTATTTTTGAGACAGAGAGAGACAGAGCATGAACGGGGGAGGGTCACAGAGAGAGGGAGACACAGAATCTGAAACAGGATCCAGGCTCTGAGCGGTCAGCACAGAGCCCGACACGGGGCTCGAACCCACGGACCGTGAGATCATGACCTGAGCCGAAGTCGGACGCTTAACCGACCGAGCCACCCAGGCGCCCCATAAAAAAAAATTTTTTTTTAATGTTTATTTATTTTTGAGAGAGAGAGAGTGAGACACAGAATCCAAAGCAGGCTTCAGGCTCTCAGCTGTCAGCACAGAGCCTGATGTGGGGCTCAAACCCATGAACCATAAGATTATGACGTAAGCCAAAGTCAGACCCTTAACCAACTGAGTCACCCGGGCACCCCAAGACTATATTTTATGTTGACGTGTTTTAAAAGATAAATATTTTTTTCAGAAAAAAAGAGTTTTTTCTTAGATACTATCTAATAGAAATGAAATGAATACTGTATTTATTCTGCTACCGAATGAGGATTGGGAATAGTAGAAACAGAAACTGAAAAACTCGTTCTATGTCTGCTAGCTGTTCCATCATTAACAACTGTTTGTTTTCTTTGAAGTGTTAACTTTGGGTATAGTAACCCCCTATCAAACATTAATAACTTGAGCCCTGTTTTCTTCATAGGATTCAATTATTTTCTGTTCAGCAAATATTATTAAATATGTCTTTTGGCAGATGTTTTGTTTCAGGCACTAGGAAAATGGAATAATAAAAATTAGTTCTTGTCTTGATCAAGAACCTGTCTAATGGGAGATACAAATACATGTCTAAACCAAGTGTTTTATAGGAATGCTGAGGGGGCAAAAATAATTCTGACTGGAAAATTTTAGAAGCCTTTATAAAGGAGGTTGATTTTGAAATATTACTATATTTTTATTATAAAGTACTGTCAAAATACGTTGCTACCATGTGGTTCATTATAATCCTTAACAGAGGGAGAAAAGAAAGAAGAGGAAAAAGAAGGAGAAGATAAATCACAACCTAAATCAATCCGAGAACGACGACGACCAAGAGAGAAAAGGAGATCTACGGGAGTTTCATTTTGGACACAAGATGTGAGAACCTATTAAAATATAGCTACTTGATAGTATACTTAATCTTTCTAGAAGTACATACTAACAATTTCTTACATGCCTCAGATTACGTGTGCTTTTAGCTCATCACTGAATTTTGAGTCCGGTTATTAAATCAGAAAAGTTCTTCTTTATTAGGATAGTTAATGAGTACTTAGATTTTTGGTGTTACTAAAAAGCAGTTCTGTCCCAATTTTGGAATAAAAATAATAATGGCTGTTATTAAAAGTAATATATATATTAGTGTATAGTGGCTGAAGTGCTGCTTTATCTTGGAGATTTTTGAAAGAGTGATGCTTTACATATTTTTATTATTATTATTATTATTATTATTATATATTACTTTCAAAGTATACAACATAGTGATCCAACAATTATATACAAAATGCCCACTGCAGTAAGTATAGTTACCGTCTCATTATACAAAGTTAGTACAATATTATTGACTATATTCACTCACTATGTGGTACTTTTCATCACCTTGACTTATAACTGGAAGTTTGAACCTCTTAATCCCCTTCACCTATTCCACCTATCTCCCACCCTTATCCCCTTTTGCAACAGTCTGTTCTCTGTATTTATGAGTCTGTTTCTGGTTTTTTGTTTGTTAATTTTGGGGGCTTTTTGATTCTACATAAAAGTAAAACATGTGGTATTTGTTTTTCTCTGTTTGACTTATTTCTTTTAGCATAATACCCTTTAGGTCTATCCATGTTGTGAATGGAAAGATTTCTTTTTTTCTATTTATGGATGCATAATATTCCATTGTATCTATTTCCGCATCTTTTTTATTTATCTGTAGATGAACACTTAAGTTGCTTCCTTCCCTTGGCTATTGTAAATAATGCTACAATGAACATGGGGATGAATAGTCTTTAAGGATTAGTGATTGGGTTTTCTTCAGGTAAATTACCCAGTAAGGTAATTACTGGGTCACATGGTATTTCTATTTTTAATTTTTTGAGGAAGCTCCATTGTGTTTTCCACAGTGGCTACACCAATCTGCATTCCCACCAGCAGTGCACAAAGGTTCTCTTTTCTCTATGTCCTTGCTAGCACTTGTTATTTCTTTATGATGCTAATCATTCTGACTGGTGCAAGATGTTGTTATCTCATTGTGGTTTTTATTTGCATTTCCCTGATGATTAGTGATGTTGAACATCTTTTCATGTGTCTTCTGGCTCTTTATGTGTCTTCTTTGAGCTTATTTATTTTGAGAGAGAGAGAGAGAGCAGGGTAGGGGCAGAGAGACAGGGAAAGAGAGAATCCCAGGCAGGCTCTGCGCTGTCAGCACAGAGCCTGATGCGGGACTTGCAACTCACAAACCTGAGCCAAAACCAAGAGTCAGACACTTAACTGACTGAGCCACTCAGGTGCCCCTCTATGTGTCTTCTTTAGAAAAATGTTTTTTCAAGTCCTCTGCCCATTTTCTAATTGGGCTTTTTTTTTTTTTTTTTTTGGTTGAGTTATACAAGGTTTTTATATTTTTGAATATTAGCCCCTTACCAGATAATATCGTTTGCAGGTATCTGCTTGCATTCAGTAGATTGCCTTTTCATTTTGCTGATGGTTTCCTTCATTGTACAAAAGCTTTTTAATTTGATAAGCCCCAGTTGTTTATTTTTGCTTTTGTTTCCCTTGCCTGAGGGGACAGATCCAAAAAACTATTGCTAAGGCTGATAACCAAGAGTTTACTGCCTATGTTTTCTTTTAGGAGTTTCATGGTTTCTGGTCTTACATTTAGATCTTTAATCCATTTTGAGTTTATTTTTGTGAATGGTATAAGAAAGTGGTCCGGTTTCATTCTTTTGCATGTAGCTGTCCAGTTTTCCAGCACCATTTATTGACGAGACGGTCTTTTCCTTATTATATATTCTTTTGCTTTGTTGAAGATTAATTAACTTACATACACGTGGGTTTATTTCTGGCTTCTCTTTTCTGTTCTGTTGATCTGTATGTCTGTATTTGTGACAGTACCATAATATTTTGGATAGGATGGACATTTTGACAGTATTTTTCTAGTTCATGAGCATGGTATATCTTTTCATCTCTTTGTGTTATCTTTCATCAATATCTTATAGTTTCTTTACTTCTCTTTTGGCTAGTTCATTATTAATGTATAGAAATGCAACATTTTTGCATATTGATTTTGTATCCTGCAATTTACTGAATTCATTTACTCTATTTTTTTGGTGACATCTTCGGAGTTCTCTATATATGGTATGTCATCTGCAAATGGTGATGGTTTTACTTCTTCCTTGATAATTTAGATGTCTTTCATTTCCTTTTCTTGTCTGATTGCTGTGGGTGGGAATTCCAATAGTACTATATTGAATAAAAGTGTTGAGAGTAGATAGACATCCTTGTCCTGTTTCTGATCGTAGAAGAAAAGTGTTTAGCTTTTCACTGTCAAGTATGATGTTAACTATGGGTTTTTCATCTATGACCTTCATTATGTTGAGGTATGTTTCCTGTAAACCCACTGTGTTGAAAATTTTTATCATGAAAGGATGTGGAATTTTGTCAAATACTTTTTCTGTACCAAGACGATCATGATTTTTATCCTTCATTTTGTTAATATGTTGTGTCATATTGACTGATTTTTATATTGCACCTTTGCATCCCTAAGATAAGTGCCATTCAATCATGGTGAATGATCCTTTTGATGTATTTGGTTTGCTAATGTTTTGTTGAGGGATTTTGCATGTATGTTCACCAGTGATACTGTTCTATAATTTTCTTCTTCTGTAGTGTCTTTGTTTGATTTTGGTATCAGGGTAACCCTGGCCTTATAGAATGAATTCTGTAAGGACACATTCTTTCCTCTTCTGTTTTTTAGAATAGTTTGGGAAGGATAGGTATCAGCTCTTTAAATCTTTGGTAGAGTTCACCTATAAAGCCATCTGATCCTGGACTTCACTCTTTACCAGGCATTTTTTGATTACAGATTCAATTTCATTACTAGTAATCAGTCTGTTCAGATTTTCTACTTCTCCCTGATTTAGTCTTAGAAGATAATATGTTTCTAGAAATGTCCATTTCTCCTAGAATGTCTAATTTGTTGACATGTCATTGTTTGTAGTAGTCTCTTATTCTTTGTACTCCTGTAGTGTCCATTGTAACTTCTCTTTCATATTATATTTTATTTCAGTTCTCTTTTTTTGATGAGGCTGGCCGAGTTTTAAAGAACCAGCTCTTAGTTTCATTGCTCTTTTCTGTTGTTTTTTAGTCTGTATTCATTTATTTCTGCTCAGATCTTTATAATTCCCTTTTTTCTACTAACTTTGGGCTTCATTTGTTCTTTTCTTAATTCCTTTAGGTGTAAAGTTTGATTGAGACTTTTCTTGTTGCTTGAAGTAGGTCTGTATCGCTATAAACTTCCATTTTAGAATTGCTTTTGTATCCCAAAGATTTTGAACCATTATTTCCCTTTTCATTTATCTCTGGGCAATTTTTTATTTCCTCTTGGATTTCTCCATTGACCCCATTGGTTGTTTAGTAGCGTACTGTTTACCACGTGTTTGTGGTCATTAATTTTAGTTTCATACTATTTTGGTCAGAAAAGAGCTTGATAAGATTTCAATCTTAAATTTATTGAGACTTGTTTTGTGGCCTCACATGATCTGTCCTTGAGAATGTTCCATGTACATTTGAAAATACTTCCATGAATTTTGTTTTTGGATAGAGTGTTCTGTATGTGTCTGTTAAGCCCATCTTGTCTAATGTGTCATTCAAAACCACTGATTTTTCTTTCTGGATGCTCTGTCCATTGATATAAGTAGGGTACTAAAAGTTCCCTACTATTGTATGATTTTCAGTTATGTCCTTTATGTCTGTTAATACTTGCTTTATGTTTCTAGGTGCTCCTATGTTGGGTTTGTAGATATTTACAATTCTTCTATTCTCCTCTTGAATTGATCTCTATCATTATGTAATGCCCTCTTTGCCTCTTTCTACAGTCTTTGTTTTATTTTTTTTTATGTTTATTTTGTGAGAGCGAGTGCAAGTTGGGGAGGGGCAGCAAGAGAGGGAGAGAGAATACCAAGAATCCCAATCCTCACTGATAGCACGGAGCCCCCAGCAGGGCTTGATCTCATGAACCATGTGATCATGACCTGAGCTAAAATCAGGAGTTGGACATTTAACTGACTGAGCTACCCAAGTGCCCCTACAGTCTTCTTCTTTTTTTTCTTTTTTAACATTTATTTATTTTTGAGATACCAAGAGAGACAGAGCTTGAGCATGGGAGGGGTGGAGGGAGAGGGAGACACAGAATCTGAGGCAGGCTCCAGGCTCTGAGCTGTCAGCACAGAGCCTGAGGCGGGGCTCAAACTCATGAACTGCGAGATCATGACCTGAGCCAAAGTCGGACACCCAACTGACTGAGCCACCCAGGCACCCCTACCAGTCTTTGTTTTAAAGTCTCTTTTGTCTGGGGTGGCTGGGTGGCTCAGTTGGTTAAGCACCGACTTCAGCTCAGGTCATAGTCTCACGGTTCAAGAGTTCGAACCCTGCATCAGACTGTGCTGACAGCACAGAGCCGCCTGCTTTGGATCCTGTGTCTTCTCTCTCTCTCTCTCTGCCCCTCCCCTGCTTGCGCTTGCTCTCTCTGTCTCTGTCTGTCTCTCTCTCAAAAATGAAAAAAATAAACACAAAAGAAAAAAATTAAGTCTCGTTTGTCTGATCTTGGTATTGCCATCTTGGCTGCCCCCCCCCCCCATTTGCATGGAATATTTTTTTTCCATCCCTTCACTTTTAGTCTGTGTGTGCCTTGAGATCTGAAATTAGTCTTTTGTGGGCAGCACGTAGTTGAGTCTTGGTTTTTTAACCATTTAGTCATCCTTTGTCTTTCCATTAGAGCATTTAGTCCATTTATATTTAAAGTAATTATCGATAGGTATGTACTTACTGCAGTTTTGTTCATTGTTTTCTGGTTCTTTTTATAGTTCTCTGTTTCTTCTCTTACTCTCTTCCCTTGGATTTGATGCTTTCTTTCATGGTATGCTTGAATTCTTTTCTTTTCAATTTCTGTGTATCTATTTTAGGTTTATAACATTCTATGTATGTAGCAGTTTATCTTTTTAATGGTCATCGCTTAAGCTCAAACACATTTTTTTAATGTTTATTTATTTATTTTTGAGAGAGAGAGAGAGAGAGAGAGAGCACCAGCAGAGGAGGGGCAGAGAGAAGGAAATAGAGGATCCCAAGTGGACTCCTCACTGACAGAAGAGAGCCTGATGTGGGGCTCAAACTCATGATCTGAACTGAAGCCGGATGCTTAACCAAATGAGCCACCCACGCACCCCAAGTTCAAACACATTCTAAAAGTTTTTTTACTCCTTTCTCCATATTTATATATATGACATATTATTTCCTCTCTTTTTCTGTGTGTATCCTTTAACTACTGTGTGTAGATATAATTAATTTTACTACTTTTGTTTTTTTAATCTTCATATATTAGCCAGTGACATTTTTTCCTTTTATAATTTTCTTATTTCTAGTTATGGCTATCTCTTTTCCAGTTATAGAAGTCTCTTTAACATTTCTTATAAGGCTAGTTTAGTGGTGATAAAGTCCTTTAACTTGTTTGTCTGTGAAACTCTTTATCTCTCCTGCAATTATTAATAACCTTTCTAGGTAAAGTAAGCTTTTGGATGTAGGTTTTTTCCTTTCTGTACTTTGAATATATTATGCCACTCCCTTCTGGCCTGTAAAGTGTCTGCTGAAAAATAATCTGATAACATTACAGGGTTTCCCTTGTACAAAACTAGTTGATTTTAAAGATTCTCTTTATTGGGGCCCTTGGGTGGCTCAGTCAGTTAAGCGTCTGACTCTTGATTTCTCATGATTGTGCTTGGGGTTCCACACTGGATGTGGAGCCTGCTTAGGATTCTCTGTCTCCCTCTTCCTCTGCCCCTCCCCACCCCCGTCTGTCTCTCAAAAAAAAAAAAAGAAAGAAAGAAAAGATTCTCTTTACTGTTAATTTTTGATGTTTTATTTATTATATATCTTGGTGTGGACCTCCTTGAATTCCTCTTGTTTGGGGATCCGTGTGCTTCTTGGACCTGGATGTCTGCTCCTTTTCCCAGGTTAGGGAGGTTTTTAGTTATTATTTCTTTTTTTTTTTTTTAAATGTTTTTTTAATTTTTTTTAACGTTTATTTTTGAGACAGAGAGAGACAGAGCATGAACAGGGAGGGTCAGAGAGAGAGGGAGACACAGAATCCGAAACAGGCTCCAGGCTCTGAGCTGTCAGCATAGAGCCCGACACGGGGCTCGAACTCACAGACCGTGAGATCATGACCTGAGCCGAAGTCGGACGCCCAACCGACTGAGCCACCCAGGCGCCCCCAGTTATTATTTCTTAAAATAAGTTTTCTGTCTCTTTCTCTCTCTCTTCTCCTTCTGGGACTCCTATAATGTGAATGTTAGTTCACATAATGCTTGATGTTGTCCCAGAGGTCCCTTTAACCTATCCTCATTTTTTCTTTTTGTTTTTTTAGCTTGGGTGCTTTCTACTACCCTGTCTTCAAGATGGCTGATTAATTATTTTGCATTCTCTAATCTGCTGTTGATGTTAATGTATTTTTCATTTCAGTTACTGTATTCTTCAGCTCTGATTGGTTCTTTTTTATATTTTTCTTTGTTGAAGTTCACACTGAGTTCATCCATTATTCTCAAGCCCAGTGAACACCTTTATGACCATTACTTTGAACTCTGTATCAGGTATATTGTTTATTTCCATTTCATTTAGTTCTTTTTCTGAGGTTTTGTCTTATTCTTTCATTTGAAACATAACTCCTGTTTCCTCATTTTGTCTTACTCTCCGTGTTTGTTTCTCTGTAATTAGGAAGTCAGCCATGCCTTCTGGTCTTGAAAGTAGTGGCCTTGTGTAGAAAGGGTTTTGTGGTGCCCTGTAACATGACCCTTCTGACCACCCGTCAACAGAACCAGACACTCCAGTGTATCCCCTGTGTGACCTGGGTGCACCCTTCTGTTTTAACCAGGCCATGAGTGCTCCAGGGGTGTTGGTGGGTGGGCTGGCCCTCATCCTAGCTGGCTGAAGGTACAGGGCTGGCTCTCCTCCTTTGAACGTGCTCCAGCCACCACCAGGCTGCCTGCTAGGTGTGATGGGCAGTAATTGTTTTCTGGGGACATCAGTCCTGACCACGACTGTCCACCAGGTATTGCAGAGCAGGAGTCACTGTGAAGGGGTACCTGCCAATACGGGTGGAATGAATGGGGACCGTCCACAGGGAAAGCTCGGGTTGGGTGAGCATAAGGTAAGATAGAGGGTGTCAGAACTGGCCCCTTTGGCCAGCTAGGCAGAGGGGGTTGGAAATGGTGCTAGCTAGTACCTTCTTTCCCAGAGAAAGCTCCTATAAATCTCTGCCCCTCAAGCACATGCCCTAAAATTAGTCCATAAATCTTCATAATCTAGGTGCTTTTCAAACTGCTGCTTCTGTGCCGAGTCTCAGACCAAATGACAGAGTACAATGTCCCTTTGCAAGTAAAGCATCAGTTTCCATACAGCCCTCTGGCTCTTCTGCAGTTAAGCCCTGCTGATTTTCAAAGCTAGATGTTACGGAGGCTCATCTACCCTGTGCAGATCCCCAGGGTAAGGAGTGCCTAATGTGAGGCTTGACCCCCTTGTGGGACCTCTGTACCTGTATCATCCCTCTCATTTGTGGGTTGTCCGCCCTACCCTTCTTAATGTGGCTTCTCTATGATTTTAGCTTTGGAAGACCTGTTCTGCTAATTTTCAAGTTGTTTTCAGAGTGAGTTATATGTAGCTGTTGCCTCAGTGTCCATGGAAGGAAGTGAGCTCATGATCCTCCTACTTCACCATCTTCCTAGAACTCCTTAAGATGCTTTACATTTAACCCATTTTCATGAATATGATGGTACAATATATATAACAGATCTCAAGTGATGTTTGATAGAAGTAGTGTTTTGGCTTACAAAATTTTATTTTTTTCCCTTATCCCTGATTGTATATATGCCTGACATTGCTATTCATATTATACAGGAGAAAGAACTGTGGGGTAGCACAGTTAATGTGAAATTTATGCTGTTTGAATAGAACATATAACTATAGAAGGGCAAACATAATCTGTTTGAGTTGTTTTGTTTTATTTAGACTCTTGGGGTTTTTTCCATTTTTTCTTTTAATTTTTATTTTGTTTTTTTAAGTAGGCTCCACCCCCAGCGTGGAGCCCAAAACAGGGCTTGAACTCACCACCCTGAGATTAAGACCTGAGCTAAGATCAAGATCCAATGCTTAACCGAATGAGCTACCCAGGCACTTCTCTTTTAATTTTTACTACAGAAAATTCAAACCTACAAAAGTAGCAGAGAAGTATAATTACCCCACCTATTGTTTAAGCTAAATCCCTACCACCTCACCAATTCCCATATTATTGAAGAAAATCTGCAGAAGATTATTTCATCTAAAAAACTTTAGTATGTATTTTTAAGAGGAAGTATTCCTTTTTAAAAATTATTAAAATTGTATTTTTTTAGTAATAAAAATAATCACAATATATGTTGCCATACAACAAATGATCACAAAACCATGCCCACATTTTTTAAATAAATTAACAATAAGTCCTTAATATTGAATATCCAGTCAGTTTTAATGTCCATTTAACTCGTATACACAATGGTTTGTTGTTGTACTTCTGGTTTGATTGGAATACAATAGGGATTATACATGGTGATTAATTATGTCTTTAAAGCCTCTTTTAATCAATTTCTCCTTCCCATTTTTTTTCTTAAAATTATTTTTTGTTGTTTATTTATTTATTTTGAGAGAGAGAGAGAGCAAGCACAAGTGGGATAGGGACAGAGAGGGGGGGGGGGGGAGGGAGAGAGAATTCCAAGCAGACTCCAAGCTGTTAGAGCCCGACGTGGGGCTCAAACCCACAAACCACAAGATCATGACCTGACCCAATATCAAGAGTCGGACACTTAACCAGTTAAGCCACTAAGGCACACCCCTCCTTACAGTTATTTTTGAATGAACTGGGGTGTCATATCCCTAAAATGTAGTTTAACACATTAATGTGGTTTTTTATATTTCCTTTAAATTGATAACTACCATGTTACTGTTTGGCAGCTACCAGGTAGAGAACTGATCTGATTGTTTCAGAATTCTTCTGGCAAGGTATCTTTCTTCATCAGAAAGTACCTCATGTCTGGTTGATTTTAATTGATTGCCCATTAACATTTTAGTAGCAGTAAAATAAAACCTCACAGTCTTAGCACCCTAACATACTAGCTCTTATTACTTAAAATTACCTTCTTAATAAGTCATCTGTATTAGGAGATTCATAGACAAAACTGTGTTTATTATATAGTATTTCTTTTTCCCCAGTTTTATTCAGATCAGTTCTCCCTTCAGAACTTCACTTTCTGGAATCCTACCCTTAACTATCATTGTAAAGATCCTTCCTGGGATTCATATTGGCAATATTCATCTTTTTAACTTAAGCCTACATTGAATTGTATTCTAATCAGCCATCAAGTACAGGTCTTCTTTCTCCTTTGTAGCCACATTTGAACCTATATCAGATCATATACAAAAAGAACAAAGGGCTTTGTCAAAGAAAGGGTGGTGCATAGTTAGGCGGGTTTTTAATCTCTTGTATTATTAGGCTCCCTCCCCCTTTTTTTATTATCACTTTTTTGGACCTCTGAACCTCCCCACTTTGTAAATTTCTAGTTTCTGTTTTTTGCCATGAAACTGCAGTGCTTAAAAATAATGTTCATTATGTGGAATTCATATTTTTATATGAATATGTTTATATTAATAAATAATACTAGCAGCAACACCATTGATTTTACCTGGTCACTTAGTAACTTCACACATTATTTTTGCTAGGTGACAATATGATAGCCTATATACAAAGATTTCCTCTAATCCTTAGAATAATTCCATAAAGTTTTTTTCTTTAATGTATATTTATTTTTGAGAGAAAGAGAGAGCATGAGCACACGTGCAAGCAGGGGAGGGGCAGACAAAGGGAGATGGGATCCGAAGCAGGCTCTGTGCTGACAGCAAAGAGCCCAGTGTTGGGCTTGAACTCATTAACCATGAGATCATAACCTGAGCTGAAGTAAGACTCTTAACCAGCTGAGCCACCTACGCGCTCCATAATTCTGTAAAGTTTTTATCCCCTATGGGTAAGGTAAGTATGGCTCAAAAAATTTTAATAAATTTACCCTCAGTCACACTGAATATAGCTATACCAATGCAACTAGGGTGATCTTGTTTTAAAGCCTGTGGCATTTTTTTTTAAGCCTGTGGCATTTTTATAGTGAGCCTGAGCTAGATATCTGTGAATGGAAATTTCCCTTTCCTTTTTTTTCAGCCCTTTAAGGTTTGTTGAGATGTTCAAGGCCTTTCACTAGAATATTCCCATAGTCTGGGATTCTAGGCTTTTAGCCATCTGAGACCTTGATTTTCTATTTGGTGTGCTGTAAACTTCCAAGAAATTTCCAGATGGATGAACTACCTACACGTGATAGGATTTCTGCATAAATCTTGCAAGCTTATAGAATCTAACTCTTCTTACTTAATACAATGGACTTCCTATTTTTGCTGCCTCATTATAATTGAGTGTCTAAATAGTTCATTTAACTATTAAAGCACATGTAGCATCATTACAATATAAAATGGAATACCTTCTTTCTTCTGCTAAGGCTCCAGTTTCTTCATCCCCATTGTGAATGTTTCTTACATTTTGTTTTTAGGTAGATGGTCGTTTTTCACCATGTATGCTAACCTACTTAAATTGTGTTATGCGGACAAAATAGACTTCCTCTAAACAGGGTAGGAAAATTCCCACTTAAAAATCAGTTTTCCTTTTGATCTGTTGCTGGGTAGATTTTTCTCAAGGTCATTTTAAATTAGAAAAGCCCTTAAATATTTAAATATCAACTGTTTGAAATATATTTCTACTTTTCTAAAGTAAATTTACAATCTATTTTAGAGTGATGAAAATGAACAAGAGCAACAATCAGATACAGAAGAAGGATCCAACAAGAAAGAAACTCAGGTAAGAAAGCATTATTTTTTGTGTTTAGAAGCATTCATATTTTTCAAGGATTACTATTTGCTTGTGTTTGTATTTATTCCTGCAAAACTGTTACTGCATACTGTACCTGCATGCTTGGGGATAGTACTCAGCATTTCTCTGGGATCTGGGGTAGACGGACTGGAAAGGACACAAAGACTATTTTAGAGGCAATAGAAATATTCTGGATCCTGATTGTAGTTGTTTTCTGAATATATACAACTGTCAAAACTTATCAAACCATGTACTCTAAGTGGATAGTTTATTGTATGTAAATTAATATTCAAAGTTGAAAACAAAAAGTATCTAAAAGATACCCAGAAGGTGGGTACCTTACCAGACCCAGATTTTACTTTTACTCACCTAAACCAAATGACTGGTACACCATGAGGAAAAGGAAGAATGGAGGTTAACACACTAACAGTATCTTCTACAGTAGACTAGAAAAGTGCTTCCACCACTATGCTACTCTCTTTTTAAAACTTGTAGCATCAGGGTGCCTGGGTGGCTCTGTCAGTTGAGCAACCGACTTTGGCTCAGGTCATGATCTCACGGTTTGTGAGTTCAAGCCCCGCGTCGGGCTCTGTACTGACAACTCGGAGCCTGTAGCCTGCTTCTGCTTTGTGTCTCCCTCTCTCTGCCCCTCCCCCACTCATTCTCTGTCTCTCTCTGTCTCAGAAATAAACATTAAAAAAAAATTTAAAAAAACCTTGTAGCATCAGCCCTTACTTTTCTGTGTAAAAGTATTAGCAGCAAAATTCTTCTGTACATTTTCTGAAATAAATAGTGTCATCAACACCTCAATAGTGTGTTTGATGACAGAACTTCCATTAGGGTTCTAGAATCCAAGTTAACTACATTACAGAATGGTGTGTGCCCTGTACATTTTTGCTTCAAAGATAAGTAAATTGGATAAGGCCAAAAAGTTCTTAAAAATTCTCAATTGCATATGAAGCTCAAGCTGTCTACCTTCAGTATATAAATTAAAAGAAATTAAGATTAAATTTTATCATAGAAAGCTGCATTACTTTATCATAACATCTGTTACATAGAATTATGTATGATAATTATAACGTTCATTATTTCTAAAAATGGGACTTATGTTGCTTTGGTTATTGTGATTTGCTATCATTAAGTTGTTAGATAATAAAACTTTTACCTTGCAAAGGACATTAGTAATAAATCAAGAATTTTAAGTATAGGAGTGCCTAGGTGGTTCAGTCTGTTAAGCCTTCGACTTTGGCTCAGGTCACGATCTTGCAGTTCACGCGTTCGAGCCCCGTGTTGGGCTCTCTGCTGAAGGCTCAGAGCCTGGAGTCTGTTTCAGATTCTGTGTCTCCCTCCCTCTCTGCTCCTCCCCTGTTCATGCGCACGCGCGCGCTCTTTCTCTCTCTCTCTCTCAAATAACCATAAAAAAATTTTTTTTTAATAATAGATAAAAAAGAATTTAAGTATAACACTAAGGCAAGAAAAAGAAAAGATTAACAGATTTGATTATTTAAACATGTAAAATTAGAATATGACAGAAAAGATACCCTTATTAAAGTTGAGGCACATTTACTCTGTTTATAAAGTGAATAATCTTAACCCTCTTTTTAACATTTAAAAGATTAGTATTTGTACTATTAAAAGACTCACTTAAAAGGAGAGACAGGATATATGAAATTAGTAAGTTTTATAAAAGAAGAAATATAAATGGCCAGTAAATTTTAAAATGCATTCATTCTTAACAACCAAAGACGTGACAGTTAAAATAAAAAGTGAAATTAGCAGAAGTTAATAATGCTCAGATTTGGTATGATTACTGTTAAAATAGGCATTTTTATATAAGATTTTGGGACTGTAATAAATTCATTCTTTACTGAGATTAGTTTAACAGTACAAATCAGAAGCTCACTTACATGTGTATCCAAAAAAGGTTAACAGTAGTTATCTAAGAGGGTTGGAGGCACAGGGAGTTACAGTGAAACTTTTTTACGCTATGGTACTTTTTTTTTTTTTTTAATTTTTTTTTTTTTAATGTTTATTTATTTTTGAAGGAGAGAGAGACAGAGTGTGAGTGGGGGAGGGGCAGAGAGAGAGGGAGACACAGAATCTGAAGCAGGCTCCAGGCTCTGAGCTGTGAGCACAGAGCCCGACACGGGGCTCGAACTCACAAACTGCGAGATCATGACCTGAGCCGAAGTCGGACACTTAACCAACTGAGCCACCCAGGCGCCCCTACGCTATGGTACTTTTATATGACCTCCTGGCACTGTAATTAGGGTATTTTTACTTTGAAAAAATAATTTTATAACACAGGGAGCAAGGATGTTACTATATGAAATAAGGACATCTACCATTTGAAATAAGCTAGTCATAAAATAGACCTACTATGATTCCACTTACATGGGGTATCTAAACTATTCAAACTCTGACAAAGTAGAGTTCTGGTTTCCAGGAGTTGGGGGTAGAAGAATATGGGGAGTTGTTCAATGGGTGTAAAGTTTGTTTTGCAAGATAAAAAAGTTCTAGAGATGTGTTGGACAACAATGCGAATATAGTTAACACTATTAAGCCTTACTCCTAAAAGTAGTTTAGATGGTGAATTTTGTGTTATGGGGTTTTTATCCCAATTTTAAGAATGTAAATAATCACCGTGATCAAACGATTTTTAAAGACAAAGAAATGAAATTTGAGTGATTTCTGTGACTGCTTGGAGTTTTTGTTTTTTCTTAAATTTAAATCAGTGAACCAGAGTGCAAATTGGTGAGGTGAGAGGTGATGTTTTCATTTGATATGTACACATGGATATTTTTTTGAATTTGAATAGGATCTCTTGGGCTTTTTTGGTTCTGTTCTTTTTTTTTTTTTTTTTTTTTTTTTGAGATATAATTGACATATAATACTGTATTTGTTTCAGGTGTTCAACATAGTGATTCATTATTTGTATATATTACAAAATGATCACAATAAGTCTAATTAACATCCATTCCTACACATAGTTTATACATTCTTTTTCTTGTGATGAGAACTTACAAAGTCTATTCTCTTAGCAGTGTATGAATTTGAATCTCTCAAAAATTAAAATTTCACTTCAGAATTGTTAATTGTTATAAAACTAATGAACAAATCAATGAGGTAAAGGATTGTGTGAAAAAAATAGGAAGCAAGTGCAAAATTAAAATTGGGTGGGTTCTTTTTTTTAATTTTTTTTAAATGTTTGTTTATTTTTGAGAGAGAGAAAGAGAGACAGAGCATGAGCAAGGGAGGAACAGAGAGAGAGGGAGACACAGAATCCAAAGCAGGCTCCAGGCTCTGAGCTGTCAGCACAGAGCCCGACATGGGCCTCAAACTCACAGACCATGAGATCATGACCTGAGCTGAAGTTGAGCGTTTAACCGACTGAGCCACCCAGGCGCTCCCTACAATTGGTTTTCAATTTCAATAGACTAGTAAGGCATTTTTAGTCCAAGTTAGACTTTAAATAATCCCAAAAGAACTCAATAATTTTACAGTGCATTCAGAGATAAATATAATGGAAAAATACAATTATCTAAATTCTGAAATTTTACAAACCATTCTTTTTTTTCTTTTTTTTAGCAAACCATTTCTTAATAGTTACCTTACAGAAAATTATAGATTCAGCTAGTGCTTCAGTAGAAAGGGAAAAAAGCTAAGGATGACCACCAAAAAAGCTTTGTCCCCTACTAAGACCCTATTAATCATTTCACTATTTAGATAAGAAAAGTTATGAAACATTGACATAGCATACCACTTACTTGAGAAAATTAAATCCTAATTTCCTATCCCCTAATTGCTAAACTTGGAGGAATTTATAGCTAGATTTCTAGAAAGTAAGTTTTAGGGGCGCCTGGGTGGCTCAGTCGGTTAAGCGTCCGACTTTGGCTCAGGTCATGATCTCACAGTCCGCGAGTTCGAGTCCCGCGTC